>NC_092275.1:21396489-21621489 GCF_036320965.1 Panulirus ornatus
ATATATATATATATATATATATATATATAAATATATATATATATATATAAATATATATAAATATATATCCCCTGGGGATAGGGGAGAAAGAATACTTCCCACGTATTCCCTGCGTGTCGTAGAAGGCGACTAAATGGGGAGGGAGCGGGTGGCTGGAAATCCTCCCCTCTCGTTTTTTTTTTTTTTTAATTTTCCAAAAGAAGGAACAGAGAAGGGGGCCAGGTGAGGATTTTCCCTCTAAGGCCCAGTCCTCTGTTCTTAGCGCTACCTCGCAAGTGCGGGAAATGGCGAATCGTATGAAAAAAAAAAAAAAATATATATATATATATATATATCCCTGGGGATAGGGGATTAAGAATACTTCCCACGTATTCCCTGCGTGTCGTAGAAGGCGACTAAAAGGGGAGGAAGCGGGGGGCTGGAAATCCTCCCCTCTCGTTTTTTTTTTTTTAATTTTCCAAAAGAGGGAACAGAGTGGGGCCACGTGAGGATATTCCAAAAAAGGCCCAGTCCTCTGTTCTTAACGCTACCTCGCTAACGCGGGAAATGGCGAATAGTTTAAAAGAAAAGAAAATAAAAGATATATATATATATATATATATATATATATATATATATATATATATATATATATATATATATATATATATAACAATCTAAATAGTTTGCCAAATACTTTATGAATACTAAAGACAGTATAAAAGGATATTTAATCTATTTTGTGAGATTGATCTATCATCAACTATATACATCAAACGGCAAACAGAAATATTGAGTCTAATTGAGTTATTGTCGGCTAATGTCGTTTCAAATTGTAATTAGTTACCTCAGTGATTGACAGTATAAGCAATCACGTATGTTATATCAAACTGGCTCTGCATCAGCCAGTCTGAACACGTTAATTCCTAGTAATTAAATCAGAAAAAGTGAACATATCACAAATTCCGACAGTTCCAATGAATATAAATTTCGTTGTGCGTTTCCATGGGCGGTAAATTGTCTCTTTAGGGTACTGCACAACGATATGTGTCACTTGTAACCGCTACGCAGGCGCAGCCAGGGTTTCAACAGTCGGATTTGAAGCAATTTTCGAAAAATGAGCGAGAGTCGGATTGAGACTTAAATGAAACGACTTTATATTTAACGCGCACCTCTTCCACTCTAAGCGTCAAAATTAGTGTAGAGTTTTACTACAATCTCATATGGATAGTTTTTTAACAGTGCAATAACGTACAGTCTACAAAGTATATTGCACAAGTTTTGTATAACGTGATGTTGCACAAAGTCGATGCTTGAGAAGCTCCGAACCATTACCAAAGCTTCGTTGCTCACGGGTCGCGAGTATCTGTTTATGTTTACTGTCGTGTGCGCGGGGTGGACGCAGCGACGTGCGCAGGTGGAGTGGAGAGGACAGAGTTGTTGAAGACTGTGATGCCGTTTGATAGACCTTATAATCGTATATACCGTGCCTAGAGGAACGTCATTTCAAGTTGGCGTATTGTGGGCGTGTATTACCTGGCCATTGGAGTACCGATATACGAGATGGGCGAGCTACTGCGACATCAAACTCCAAGTGGTAAGAGTAGGTGCAATGCATGAGCCAATAGGGTATATACTAAGTAGATTCATTCCACCAGATTTAGTTTCGTGCCTCCGTTGCTCTTAGAGGACTCGAGTCTATTGTATGTGTTGGTGTACGAGTCTTCATGTCTTTCGGGTCGTCAGTGATCCGTTCGCTTGTTTAAGTTTAGAATTGTTTGAGGTGTCATGTATCTGCGGAACCCGGGTGGTGAATACGTATGTTAATCTGTGGTAGTTGGGCCTCATCTATGCTTCTGTATGAGGTTAAGACTCCTCGTATTCTATGCTACGTTTGTAGTTCAGTAGGGAGAGTGGTTTAGGAAGAGCAGTTCGGGAGGGAGTGTGAGAGTAGTTCAGTAGGGAGAGTGGGTGTGAAACGTAGTTCAGTAGGGAGAGTGGTTTAGGAAGAGCAGTTCGGGAGGGAGCGTGAGAGTAGTTCAGTAGGGAGAGTGGGTGTGAAACGTAGTTCAGTAGGGAGAGTGGTTTAGGAAGAGCAGTTCGGGAGGGAGTGTGAGAGTAGTTCAGTAGGGAGAGTGGGTGTGTTTGGGCAGGGAGAGTGGGAGTAGTTCGGGAGGGAGAGTGGTAGTATTTCGGCAGAGAGAGAGTGGGAGTAGTTCAGCAGGGAGAGTAAGAGGTCTTCTCCTAGTTTAAGCCATGTTAACCTTTCATTGCTAACGGCTGGTTCCGTTGGTGTGATGGTTGAGTGGCCAAGCTCTATCGGTGATCCTTATGTCAGTTCTAATAGTACTTTGGATTTGGTATTATTATTCAATCACTGTTATTACGCCATAGACCCCTTCTCTACGGTTACTTGCGCTTTCGAGGCTACGCTACAATAAGTAGAAGAGAAAGGATGGAATCCCTTGGGGTGAGAACCCTTTCAACGAGATTGTATTTCGATACAACCTCGGTGAAGGTGATTTTTTACACACACACACACACACACACACACACACACACACACACACACACCAGCTTAAACCAGGTAGCCATTTATCGACCAGCCCCGAAGGGGAAGATGAACTACTGGGTTAACCATGAGCCGACTGTTGCTCTCATGCTTCAAACCCATGCAGGCCCATCCCCGGGCAGGCTCGCCCAGACTCGTGATCAGTGTGTGTGTGTGTGTGTGTGTCTGTGTGTGTGTCTGTGTGTATGATCAGTGTGTGTGTGTGTGTTTATCCCACGAGTGGCAAACCGCCATCAATAAGTTTTCACTGAATTCATTCATACACACGAACATAACACATACATGCGACATATTCAATGATCGTTTTCGAAGCATTAAGACCGGGGCATGTATCACATTTACTGTTACAATATTCGTCGGTAGAATTCCCGATATTGCCATGATTCGCTGGACGAAAGTTCCCCCTCCCTCCCTTAGGAATTACCACGCCAGCGTTAACTTACCCTCTTGATAAGTCGGTCACGTACAATATGATTTTTCAGACAGGCTATTAAAACTTCCAGTTAAAGTTATGTCTGGCAATTTCGCCTCGTGAAAAGGGATGATTCCAAAAACCATTTATCAGCCTATATAATCAAGTCCAGAATGGTGATTTTGTGGAATTTGATTTAAGTTTTGTACCTATATGAATTGTGTATCCATGTATCTGTGTGGTGACGTATCTTTTCCTTTAGAAATTTTGGAGGGATATCAAGGGTGCTGTTCGTTTATTTGCACTTCGAAAGCATGATAACTTTTTTCAGTATGGAAATGATTCGTATGAACCTGAACAGAAATATGTCATTTGAAAGATAAAGACTCGTGTAAGTATTATAATGCTTACATTAGTCTTGTTTTCCTATTATCCCAATTGCCAATGGATTGAGAATGATAGAAACCGTAGATTCTTTACACATAAGGTTGGCCAAGGTGCTCCATAGACAAAGTACAGATAACAAAAGCAAAAATATCGTTTTAGAGAAAAAGTTGGGTTCAAAAAGGTAACTACATCTTCATTTTCGCTTGTTTCTATACTCGACCAACTGGGGAAAAAACACGTCTCGAATCTTTCCTTAACTTACCACTGTAATTTCCGTGTGCCGAAAGTACCAAAAATGCCCTTAGTCGGCATCACTCAAAATTCTTCGGCATTTTATCGCCCTCACTTGAAGCCAGTTCAGACACAGTATGATCAGCTTAAGTTCAGGATATACACCTTTCTTGTTGCTTTGCTGACGAAAGAGAGTACAGTCTCGCCGAGGGACTTCTCACTAGGATCCTAAGGAGCCCATCATTACCCTGCTACGGGAAACGGAGCATCATTCAAGTATGGGAGCCTCTTGAGTGAAGAGTGCCTATGGGATTGTATAATAACTAATGATAATAATAGTTATAATAACTGATAACTAAGTGCTGTCGTTCATATGTTGTCTTCGGGTTGTCGCTGGCTCGTTGGCAACTGTTGTTCTGAGGCTAAACTGTATTGCAGTGTTTCGGTAATTAAACGTTTGGACTTGTAAACATACCAGACACAGGCCCCCAGTCATTACCCTTCAGCAGGAACCACCACCAGCAGACATCTCTCTCTGGAATCATCATTCTAGGCGTTGAGGCATTACCCTTTGTTGATGGAACTCGTGGGGAAAAAGTTAGAGCGAATGTAATGTGTCAAATAGACTTTGCAACCTAACCTAATTATTGTATGGCTATTATAACTTTATTACAAGGTTAATAGAACTATAAATTCTATGTCATGTTCTCCATATTTTAGTTCGTTCATGGCGCTACGACGGAAACTCTGGGAAGTGCTAAACATTCATCTCGGAAGAAGGTAGGACAACTTAATGGAGATTTGCACAAAATGTTCCATTTCTCTTATGATTATAAACATTAATTGCCTCTGGGACGGTGTTGGGTACTATGTTCCCCACGCACGCAGAGTTTTTTTTTGGCAACATTTTTGAGTTCGTGCCTTGTAAGCATTTGAGTTTTATGCAGAGTTCTAGACTATGATGTGCTTCGAGAGACGCAAAATTTACAGTAAATGAGGTATATAAGACAGCCTTTTTTCAGTTTTATGAACATAATGTGTATCATGCTCTTCTATCTCGAGTATTAGCAATGGAATGATCTCATCGTTCACAATACGTTTAACTGTAAGGGAATCATGTTCAACATGTTCATTTTGTAGGGTCGGTACACTTTTACAGATTTGCATTGCTCCAAAATTTCAAGTAGACAAGCATTTTCAAAGGTGTGTTCAGTTAGCACATTCAAAGGAAAAAGACATGTAAGCTTATGATTATATGTACGTATAATTTTACATGAACACACATTCATGCGCAGGGACCCACGTGTCAAAAGATGATATATATCTTTCTTTCATACTATTCGCCATTTCCTGCGTTAGCGAGGTAGCGTTAAGAATAGAGGATTGGGCCTTTGAGGAAATATCTTCACGTAGCCCCCTTCTCTGTTCCCTCTTCTGGAAAATTAAAAAAAAAAACGAGTGGGGAGAATTTCCACCACTTTTTTCACCCGAACATTCTCTCTTATTTTCTGAAAACCTCTACAAATCTTCACCTTCGCCTCCACAAGATAATGATCAGACGTCTCTCCAGTTGCACCTCTCAGCACATTAACATCCAAAAGTCTCTCTTTCGCGAGCCTATCAATTAACACATAATCCAATAACGCTCTCTGACCATCTCTCCTACTTACATACGTAAACTTATGTATATATCTTTCTAAACCAGGTAATCCCAATCACTAGTCCTTTTTCAGCGCTCAAATCTACAAGCTCTTCACCATTTCCATTTACAACACTGAACACCCCATGTACACCAATTATTCACTCACCTGCCACATTACTCACCTTTGCATTCAAATCACCCATCACTATAACCCGTTCTTGTGCATCAAAACTACTAACACATTCACTCAGCTGCTCCCAAAACGCTTGCCTCTCATGATCTTTCTTCTCATGCCCAGGTGCAGATGCACCAATAATCACCCATCTCTCTCCATCCACTTTCAGTTTTACTCTATCACATACTCCCACCACTCCTGTTTCAGTTGTACTACTCCTTCCCTTGCTCATGTCCGCTCACCAGTCCCTGACTTTACTCCCAAGACATTCCCAAACCACTCTTACCCTTTACCCTTGAGTTTCGTTTCACTCAGAGCCAAAACATCCAGGTTCCTTTCCTCAAACATACTACCTATATCTCCATTTTTCTCGTCTTGGTAACATCCACACACATTTAGACACCCCAATCTGAGCCTTCGAGGAGGATGAGCACTCCCCGCGTGACTCCTCCTGTTTCCCTTTTTAGAAAGTTAAAATACATGGAGGGGAGGGTTTCTAGCCCCCCGCTCCCCCTACCCTTTAGTCTGTACGACACGTGAGGAATGAGTGGGAAGTATTCTTTCTCCCCTATCCCAAGGGATATATATATATATATATATATATATATATATATATATATATATATATATATATATATATATATATATATATATATATATATATTATGTGACCCTGGACAAGCGGCTCTGCCTAGGAAAGCTGGAAGGCTAGGTCCTTGTGCTGGGGTGTTCAGGTGACCTAAATCATTGATATTGAGTTCACAACGAGCTCTCGCCCCCGTCCAGCAATCCCAGCTGACTTGCGCTCCGATAATGTAACTTGATATACATTCCTACGGTCTTTGATGGTTGCGTGATGGCATCTGGGGCACGATGCTCAGACACGGGCAATTTTTGGGTAGCCTTTGGTTGTATGTAGGTGAGATGACATGCTGATGTGAACACTTGATTAATGAATTCTGCTTTCGTCTAAGATGTTCAGGCATAATTACATTATCATACATAACTAAACAAGCAATAACCTATGTATCCCAGCCCGGAAATGAAATTCAAATGTATGCATACTTAAGCTGATGTATTCGTATTTCCTTTCATACTCGTGTGCACGTGCCTACCTACAAATGCATCGGTGCATTGCATATACTCCACAGAACTTGGGTTGCCTCAGTTGCATACAGCAGCTTAATGCCTGGAGTTGGCTGTCACATTGCGCCAATACCAAGCGATTGCAGCCTATTGCCAGGTGGCCATTCGTTCACGATATCCATTGGCGTTGTCGCGCTTCGACACGCGGAGTGACAAGCCATGGCTTTACTCTTTTGAGGGGGTGATACGTCCTCTCTCGATGTTCCTTATATGTAGAATATGAAAGACTGTAGAACTGTGGCGTATCTACATCATTTAGAGAGATTGCCAATGCCACTGGTGCCTCGTCGGAACCACTGTTTAACCCACTGTGTGGTAGAAGTCCACCTGAGGTACTTTTGAATGGGTCGATTATAAACACTAAACTTTACCACACTCGTTCTATAACATCTTGGGTCATATAAACAATGACTAGCCTTCACAAACCAGTCAACAACACTTTACCCCCAACTTTCATGAGACTCTCAATAGCCATCGCATCTTCTGATGACACGTATGTAAATCCATGCCCACCTACCCTACAGTGGTCACGGCGTAAATGACTGCAGATCACATTGGTTCTGAGTGACCCAGAGTTCTGGGTTGTGTTGTCCATCATACGTTGCTGATGGCTGTGTTCTTGCAGTAGATTATCATCATTGTTTTATTTCCACTCCAACATCTCGTGACGTCCTCACGGTTGATTTGACGATGTCCTCGTTCGTCAGTTTCGTCGTCGGGAGACACACGATTGCTGAAGCAGAGTTTGATTGCCTTGTCCTCATGGGTGTTGGAGTTGAGAGTTGATCCGGTGAGCGTCAAAAACCTCCTTTATCTCTGCCTATACTTCTTTGATGGTGCATCTGCTGTTAACCAGTATCAGTCGTAACCTTTGAAGTACCATATGGACGAGTTTCCTTGAGCAGTTCTTAGAGGATCTTCTGATGTAGGGCATTAATAAAGCTTCCCTTTTAGTGATCAAGGCATTCAGTGGCCACATTTCGCTACCGGCCAATATCGGTAGACTTTCTGAAAAGGTGGTGTCTCCACCATTGATAGGAGCATCAAGGAAGGGAATTCTCGGCACTGGATTCGTGCACAGAGAGATCTCCATGGTCGCCAATGTTTATAGGTGTTACAGATTCCCTACTGTACACATTGCGGCAATGAATGCTGGGACGTAGGTGATTGTCTGGAAGTTAATGGGATTTGCTTATCATTCTCCCAAAAGATGATGAAAGAACCACTGAATGTATTGAGCAAACATCTAATTAGCTCTTTAATGTTGGATTGCTTACTCTCTTCTGGTCACACACACACACACACACACACACACACACCCATATATATATATATATATATATATATATATATATATATATATATATATATATATATATATATATATATATATTATCCCTGGGGATAGGGGAGAAAGAATACTTCCCATGTATTCCCTGCGTGTCGTAGAAGGCGACTAAAAGGAGAGGGAGTGGGGGGCTGGAAATCCTCCCCTCTCGTTTTTTTTTGATTTTCCAAAAGAAGGAACAGAGAACGAGGCCAGGTGAGGATATTCCCTCAGAGGTCCAGTCCTCTGTTCTTAACGCTACCTTGCTAACGCGGGAGATGGCGAATAGTATGAAAGAAAAGAAAGATATATGATTTGGACTCGTGAGGATGAGTAAGGAGGATTAACAAAGAGGATGTACGTGTCAAAGATGGAGGGAACGAGGAGAAGTGGGAGACCAAATTGGAGGGGGAAAGATGGAGTGAAAAAGATTTTGAGTGATCGGGGCCTGAACAAGCAGGAGGGTGAAAGGCGTGCAAGGAATAGAGTGAATTGGAACGATGTGGTATACTGGGGTCGACATGGTGTCAATGGATTGAACCAGGGCATGTGAAGCGTTTGGGGTAAACCATGGAAAGTTCTGTGGGGCCTGGATGTGGAAAGGGAGCTGTGGTTTCGGTGCATTATTACATGACAGCTAGAGACTGAGTGTGAACGAATAGGGCCTTTGTTGTCTTTTCCTAGCACTACCTCACACACATGAGGGGGAAGGATGTTGTTATTCCATGTGTGGCGGGGTGGCGATGGGAATGAATAAAGGCAGACAGTATGAATTATGTACATGGGTATATATGTATATGTCTGTGTGTGTATATATATGTATACGTTGAGATGTATAGGTATGTATATGTTGGTGTGTGTGGACGTGTATGTATATACATGTGTATGTGGGTGGGTTGGGCCATTCTTTCGTCTGTTTCCTTGCACTACCTCGCTGGCGCGGGGGACGGTGGCAGGGCGGGGTGAATAAATAGATAAATATATATAGGGGAGAAAGAATACTTCCCATGTATTCCCTGCATGTCGTAGAAGGCGACTAAAAGGGAAGGGAGCGGGGGGCTGGAAATCCTCCCCTCTCATTTTTTTTTAAATTTTCCAAAAGAAGGAACAGAGAAGGGGGCCACATGAGGATATTCCCTCAAAGGCCCAGTCCTCTGTTCTTAACGCTACCTCGCTAATGCGGGAAATGGCGAATAGTATGAAAAAATAAAGAAAATATATATATATATATATATATATATATATATATATATATATATATATATATATATATATATATATATATATATATATATATCTTTCATACTATTCGCCACTTCCCGCGTCAGCGATGTAGCGTTAAGAACAAAGGACTGGGCCTTTGAGGGAATACCCTCACCTGGCCCTCTTCTCTCTTCCTTCTTTTGGAAAATTAAAAAAAAAAGAGAGGAGGAGGATTTCCAGCCACCCGCTCCCTCCCCTTGTAGTCGCCTTCTACGACACGCAGGGAATACGTGGGAAGTATTCTTTCTCCCCTATCCCCAGGGATATTTTATATATATATATATATATATATATATATATATATATATATATATATATATATATATATATATATATATATTGTTACCTTGCAGCCATGAGGAAGTCTGGGAGTATTGTTAGTTGAAGTTCCATGTCAGCATTGTTCAACTTTGCTGCTTCATTGGGAAGGCGAGGCAGAGTCCAAAATTATTCCACTCCCGGGGCTTGTGCCCAGGCAGGCGTGTGTGTTGGGGTGGGTGTAGATCTAGATTTTTTTTGGAAATACTCGTTTATGCAAGTCCTTTTGGGCTTCAACTACACCATTAATACTACTACTAGATATTATTACTATTACTTCTAACACCATCACTTCTACTACTATTGCCACTGATAATGATTAGAATATTAATGAATTTCAAGTATTTCTGGGTGAGCAGCAGCTAAAGTCTGAAAATACATATTGATACACTACATCGAGAGTGGTGCTACAAAATAGGACTGTAGGGGTTGTAGAACAACTGGCATTTACACAACGACTGGGATAACAAATATTCAGATTATTGTTGATCGGGAAACCTGTTGGGATGAGGCTCTTCGATGGCAAACTGCAACATGGTAACAAGGAATTTCGGGTGGAGGGAGTGGAAGGTGGCAAGAATAGGACAGTAGCTGCTTCGTAAACTATCAGCTGAGGTGTAGGTGATGGAAATAGAGAGTCGAGAGGACCAGTGTGAACTGCGTCTCCTTAAGTGATGGAGGAGGGACAGAGGATGATCTCATGCCCCAGCTATTTTGTGATCGATACGAAGGATGAGTAAACGAGGAGGTACAAAGGAATTCGAGGAGAATGAGAGCGTGTGGAGGCCAGGCACAGAGAGTCCAAGAATGTTGAGTTGATTCCTGGAAGATTCGTTTCTTTTTTGCATGGCACTTCCGTGTTCCTTCCCTGCATAGTTTCTCGTGCAAAGTGAAACCAAAAAGCTTGATGGATTGAATGTGTTAAGAAGAGGCTGATATCTAGAGAAACAGCGGTGAATGGGACAGGATTGGAAACTTGGTTGATATGCATGACATTTTTTTCTTAGTGGCTGATGATAACGTGGTTGGCGTGGTTCTGTTTACTTTCTAGGAATTATTTATCCATAAAGAATTTACTGGGTTTTGTCCCGTCTGGACGTGGAGAAACTACCCCAGAAATTCCAAAGTGGTTAATTGCTGAGTAGAATAGAAATTCGTGGTTTTCTGATGGTTCACATGTGCTGTGAAAATTCAAGAATTACTCTAAGAGTTCAAAGAAAGCTTTGTATATTACAAACGTATTCCAAAAATCAGCTCTACGTTACCCTCTTTGCACGGTAATCATACATGTCAGAACTTTATAATTTTCTATGTAAGAAGATGATTCAAGTATACGTGTATGCGTATTGGATGCTGTAGCGATGGTGTTTTCACCCCTTCAGATAACTCGTGTAAATCTGATGGTGTCAGTCACTCCCGTTTATCATTGTATATTATTCACGGCGACGAGCAGTCGAGAGCTGCTTGTTCGTCCTCTGTTCGGTGACGAAGTTTATTGCCCCTTGCTAACGCGAAGCAGTTACGAAGCGAGTGGAGCTGTCTCGCCCTGGTCATGTACCAACAGAAGATATCAGTCAAAGGATATCATAATGGAGTGCGCTCTCGTATGCCTTTATGATAATATAGCAAGAGTTGCTGGGTGTCAGGAAGAGTTGACGTGGTGGAAACTGAGTCATGAAGACTAGAGTTAATAAACTGAGCCACTTTGTTTAGGGTTCATGAAGCGCTTCGAAGTGACAGGCTCGGCGAACACTAGTTGTCACGACCCTCTCGGCTGGAGTCGTGCAGGGATGATGATGTTTTCTCTGTCCCCAAAACACTGCCAGTAATAGTTAAGGAGGCTGAGGATCATCATAGGTTAGTATTAGCATTTATTCAGGTAAACGAATCTTAAAAATCACAAAGGCAAATGATTTATACGAAATGAAAGCTGAAAAACTGTGTTTATATGAAAATGGAATATCACAGAGATTATATGTAATTTACGATTGATAATCCACAGACTGTAATGATAAGAATTGTTTATCCATAGCACAGAGTACTAATCTAATAATTGGCAGATTTAGCAAAATGATTTAAAAAGTGAATTGGGTATCGCGTAGCTATCACACAAACTGAACTTGACTGTGAGGGACACTTGCTAACTAAAATAAAACTGAAAAAAAATCGCGTTAGACTTCAATTTCAGTCTGCCACACGTGTGAAAAAAGGTAAAATGAAAAAATAAAAATCATCAGTAGATTTATATAAGGTAAACACATTTGCAGAATATAAAAACGACGATTTATGAAGCTATAAAAACGGGGGAAACGCGACTCCCAGACTAAAAATGGGACTCTGTAAACCGAGGAGGGAGGGAAAAAAAAAAAAAAGAAAAGAAAACCCCGAAGCTTATAATGGGAAATTCCCAGCTGTTGATTATATGGCCGGGGTGAGGTGGGAAAGAGAGAGAGGGGTTCCCTGTGACGATCTTTTTCAAGGTAAATAACTCGAGCTGCATTACCTGGGATTGGATGGATGCGGTGATGGTCTCTACGGACGGCTGGTGGAAGGACGGAGTTGCTTAACCCCAGACACCCGAGACACCCATTCTTTGTATATGATATACATGCGTGTATCTATCTAGGAGGTGGTGATTGGGTCAGGCGTGTGTGTGTGTGTGTGTGTGTGTCTCAGTTCACGGTGTTACTTATCATCTAGAGAAATACAGGAACGATAAGAGGGGGATAGTGTGATTGAATTGTGTCTGTGTCTGGAAGTATGTGTGCGTGTGTGTGTGTGTGTGTGTGTAGTTACGGATTTGTTAGTACCCATTCATACTGTGTGGTGAGGAAGGTTTGCAGCTGTTGGGCTACATCACTTGAATCCTCTCCTCTGTTTGAGCACTTCGAATCTGCTCGTTTGAGCAACTCTGAGGCTTTTCTGAGCATTGAGAGACTCTCTCCGAAGTGTCCCTGAGATTCATTGACATTTTTGAGAGTGACTCGACTGTTGAAGCTTGATTTGAGCATCGAGACACTCTGGGATATTGAGACTGGTTCAAATGCTTCGAGACTGCTTGAAACTGTGGTTCAAATGCTTCGAGACTGCTTGAAACTGTGGTTCAAATGCTTCGAGACTGCTTGAAACTGTGGTTCAAGTGCTTCGAGACTGCTTGAAACTGTGGTTCAAATGCTCCGAGACTGTTGATCGAATACTCGTAGTCTCGCCGGTTCATCCACACAGCAGATACAATACGGAGAACCAGCCAGAAGATCCACAGTTGACATGAATTTCTGGAAAGAAGAAAGAAAGAAAAAAAAAAGAAAAGAGAGAGAAAACGGAGATGAGGGTCACTTCGGAAGGTCGTTGCTTCCTCAAAGCAGATCATTACACCTCTCTGTAGCCCACCCTCTCCCTCCCCAACCGCCAGGTTTCTGAGAAATAATTACGGGTGAAAATAACTTTTTTTTTCTTTCGAGCCCGAGAACACTGAATTTTCGAAGACTCATCTTGGCCCAGACAAAACTAGTAGTCCAACCTGTCCCATCAGACGTAAGCAAGAAACCAATGATAAGAGATTTTCAGAGTAGGAAAAAAAAAAAAAGAGGTCCATTCCATAGACTTTTTAGTCACATAATCAGTATTGGAATGTATGCCACACACACTTGACCAGCGAAATTAACATAGGAGCTTATTCTGTACACACTTGTCTCAGCATCAACATTGGATCCAGTCCACTCAGCTGAGCCATGGAATTAGGATGAGTTTGGAAAAATAATAGTCACACTGTAACGCCTGCAGCCATGATTCGTTAGCAGTAAGGTCTAGGTTGATCAGTCTGGTATGGGAATTATCTCCAGCATACGATGCAGGTCTGTAGTTTTACGGATTCTGAAGTAAATATGATGAAAAACGGAAATGAATAGTTGGATAAGCAAATATAAATGACTGGTTGTTGTTTTGGCTTTCAAAATTTATAAAAGCTGATGATGATTTTTAACTGAAGGCGTATTAAGTTAATCGTTGTCTGATCAACTCGATACATTCAGATGCGTATTCTTGATATCTTGCGAATTAGAGCCAATAATGTTTCACGTTTTGAGCAGAGATTAAGAAAAGTTCGTAAAGTGGGATTCTTGTACATTAAGTTCATGGAAAAAACATTAAGAAATTATGATATAATCTAAAAACTCTCGTCAAGGAATTAGGGTTGAGTGTGACTCTAGGGTGAGTGTAACACTAGGGTTGAGTGTAACACTAGGGTTGAGTGTAACACTAGGGTTGAGTGAGACTAGGGTTCAGTGTAACATGATCAATTCTCTCATTTAATAACGGTAAGGCAGGAACCCTTCATAGTGCGTGCGCACCCTCCTGTGATTACCCTGATCAATATAACTGGAAGAAAAAGGAAAAAAAATTCGTAGGGGGTTTATATGAATGTAGAAGGAAGATGGAGAGGGAGGGAGCAGAAACGGGTTAGATACGAAGAGGGAGGATAAGGTACGGAGAACGAAAACAAAGGTACAGAAAGACAGAGGCAGAGAAAGAGGGTGTAAAGAGAACAAAGATAACGATCTAAGGAGAGGGGGAGAGACAAAGAGAGTAAGAAATAGAGGAGACAAGAAAGAAAGCTCTACATATATATATATATATATATATATATATATATATATATATATATATAGAGAGAGAGAGAGAGAGAGAGAGAGAGAGAGAGTATCTTCTAAAGCAACAAGGTCGTATCGCTACACACCAGCCAGTATGACCCAAATGACCGCCGCGTTCGCCTTCACAACCACGGCAGTTTTCCAGCTCCCCTTGCGTAACTCTCTCTCTCTCTCTCTCTCTCTCTCTCTCTCTCTCTCTCTCTCTCTCTCTCTCTCTCTCTCTCTCTCTCTCTCCCTAGAACAAGACGATCATTGCACCATGGCTCTCTCTCCTGTTCGCCTAGCACAAGCACATCCTGTCGTTATGATGGAGGCATTATATGCCTTCAGGGTGAACAGACGATGTTATTGTTGTTTTAAGTCTCACCAGGTCTGTGTCTGGCGCGGGCCCCGTGTTTTATGACTGCCTGTCCTTTGTTGACAGACGAGGTTTTCTGTGTCGTGCGGAGCTCTCCACACATGTGAAGGAACTCCACACATGAGAGAGGCTCTTAGCCGAGGAGTATTCTGGCGTTACTTACTCCGTCCTTGAACGAGCACTTATTTACGTCCTTAAGTTTATTTACGTGTTTACAGGCGCCTGCGCCTGCTTTCGTGGGATGTGTTTTCGTAATTTGCTTACGCCAAGAAGGGATTTATGACTGGTTGCGACGTGAAGTATCGAGATTCTCACCCTGGTCTCGAAGCGTCTCAAGTTCTCCTGATGGTGTCCATTTCACGCAAGTATAGAAATCCAAACTAGACAGTCAAAGTGACCGTGTTAGCGGAATTGCAACGACCCAAGAATGATGATGAATGAATGCAAATAAATGTCCTCTTCTTTTCCGTCGTGCACGTCCCGCATTGCACCAATTAACCTTGAGCTTTGCCAGCAGACTAGGCAAACGCTGGTTCGGAATCATTTTATCAAATTCGAGAAATCACATGTTTACCAAATGGCGTCCTAGCTACGTCTTTTCGATGTGTATCAACTGACTGTTATATTTCTCTCTTGTGTCTCCCCTGATGATGTGATTATTACACGAAAGTGCACTTGGGAACTTATCGTGTATCATTTTCCCCCGTGGACTCATAGGAATATACTTGATCATGCGCAAAATTGTGATCCTTTCCAATATATATATATATATATATATATATATATATATATATATATATATATATATATATATATATATGATCTAAGTGTGAGTATTGCTGGGCTTGGAGCCGAATGGAACAAATATTAGGTTTGTGCGAACGTGTGGCCGATACCGACGTGTCAGCACTACCCAGTGTCGCCAGTGACTTATCGTTCACTCCATTTTTTTTTTGGCTTCGTTTTACCCCGGGGTTATGACCGAGATACTTCGGCAAGGTTAGAGCATTTGATCGGTGACGTTTGTTAACTCGTTGAGATCAACGAGTGAGTGAATGTTTGTGATAAACGATGATTCATGTGCGAACCAACTGGATGAAGGTCGCTCTTCATTGAACAGCTCTTGGTCAGTTGGTCGCTCCTCCCCTCCACCTGACATCTACGTATGCTAGCAACCCACTCTCCAATGGATGAAGAGCTTAGCACTCGGTTATCAGTTCTTCGTATGGCATACGCAACAGTAACTCCCTCCTAGTTACCAGTCCACTCCCCTTCTAGCATCCATACGAACAAGATATTCTTCTGATCAGCGACTCGACAGTCATCTCCTTGGCTGAGTAACTCACTCGGTACTGAAGCATCCTCACTAGGGAAACAACACCTCAGCACCCACGCCGATGCCTCATCTGGGCACAGCTTAATTAAAACCCTCACTGTGTAACCTAACCCAACTGTCAACACTTCCATCTTGCAGCTCCATGTTTTATTAGTTCCTTTGTTTATGAATTTCGAGTGCAAAACCTTTCCTACTGACTTAGAAATAAACAGTTCAATACCAACTTTTTTTCATATGTAAATGATACGTGTATTTCATTTGTTATCAGAGTTTGTATAACTTCCAGATGATCTAAGAGATGGAATATATTTTGGGCTTATAAAGATAGCGAGCTGGGAATCCTGTTTTATGGGCGGTGCTATATTTAGAGATTCTATCCCATTATAACTTCCACTTTCAAGATGATTGCGTAGCATTGTGCAGAAGCATAATGATGGTCATATGTATTAATGCTATTACTTTAAATCTTGTGGCAAGAAAAGTAATATAAAGTTTTGATGAAGATCTGTTCATAAACATGCATTGTTTAAAGAGGGTATTCAATTTCAGTAATTTAAAAGAGTTATGGGAGGTTTACCATACTGGTGAAGTATCGAATCACTTGTTACTGTGACCTGCTTTCGACTTGTCAAAATCTCACGACTCTAAATGATAAGGTTCAGCAGACGGGTAAACCCTGTGCGTCCCAGAGTAAAGCTATGGTTAGATAAGGATGAGTTCTCCTCTTCTCTATAGTGTTCGTGAGTCTGTTGGCTTTTGGTAATGTTAGGGTGTTTATGTGGTAATATTTCTGGTCTTGATTAAACCTTTCATAATGCCCTTGATCCTGGCTACGTCTGTGACGCTTTATCGACCAACACTGAAGGGAGGATGAATATCTGGGTGAACTACAGGCCGACGGGGCCCTGCCCAGGTTTCGAACTCACGCAATCCCGAGCTGGCTCACTTACTTCATGGTCGGCAACACTATGACACCACGACGGCCCACGGTCATTAAGCTTCTATACACGTACACTGTAATAAAGTATGTCTTGAGTGCCCAATAGGATTTTCATCATGCACACTCGTAGATGTGCAATTTAGCTTTTTAACCTTGTTGTTCTGGAGGGACTTTTCGTCGCTACTACAGGGGGGTTCGAGAACCATGTTTTCCTCGGGTCCAAAACTTTATACCAAGTGCCTTAATGGAGGTTTCAGTCGAACTGGGAGAAAATGGTTTTATAATCCCTTCATAACAACGTAGAGCAGAGGGGAGTCTGAACACGTACCAGATCAATTTCAAAGTTTCATACTTTTAAATACGCGTAGTTTGCCTAAACTTGTGCTAGAATTCGGGGAGATGTTTAAACGCTTCTCGTCGTAGTCTTTCATTTTTGTACTCAATATGTAAGGCTGAGCCGTAATCCGTGGTCTTCTCCAGCCTGGCAATTACGATTCCTTATCTCGATGCTCAAAGGGATATAGAATTAACCTGTGCACGTTTTTAGTCTCGTACTTTAATGAAATGTTGCGCTTACGAGAGATGCTTCGAGGAATTTCAAGCATAGAAAGGTTATGAAGCACATTGCATTGTAAGTCATAATCCTATTCATGTTCATTTTGCTTTATGATTTAACGTATCATTTTCAAATCGTTGTCATGAATTGTTGAGGAGTTCTTATACCCCCCTTTCAAGCGTTCTGACAAATATGGACTTCTTTGTCTTTTATTTTTACGAATTCCACAAGTTTTTCCAATTTCTCTCGTAAACATCAGATTGAGCAGTTGAATATTTACGAAGGCGTTGTTTCTTTCTCTTGTGGAGCGAGGTTCCAGAATCGGTATCATGACTTTAATGGATAGGAGTAACGTGAACCTCCACTGGAGAGGTAATGTTGAGTCTTGGGTGTAGGAAGCGTTTCCAGCGCGCTCTCGTTCCAGTCAGTCGCTCTTATGGTGAGTCCTCACAGTCTCTATGGTTCGCTTCCATTTTCATTACCTTCGCCCCCACTGGAATCAATTGCT
Source organism: Panulirus ornatus (assembly GCF_036320965.1). Taxonomy (NCBI): domain Eukaryota; kingdom Metazoa; phylum Arthropoda; class Malacostraca; order Decapoda; family Palinuridae; genus Panulirus; species Panulirus ornatus. The sequence continues at coordinate 21,414,289 of NC_092275.1, forward strand.
CTTGTTTTAAAGCAGAGCAGTCCTCCGTCGCTCTGACAGCATCCACTCAATCCCCAGTCGTTCGCTAATCCTTCTTTCATCCTTCACAAATATGTGAGGACTCTGTATCTCGATACAAGTTGAGGTTCGAAAATTATAAAGAGTCTATGAAGACCAGTGATATGCCTCGGGGGTTTGAACTTTATTAAGGTACTCTTTGTACAGGAAAATGGGTGATCACAACACATTCAACCAAACAAGAAAGACTTGATTCTCTTGAGAAACTTTTTGCACAGAAAACTTCTACATACACGATGATAGTGATATTAATGTGTAGTGGTTTAATGTCATCTACATTCCTCATTTTACCTCTATGGTTTCGGACTAACAGTTTGTTGCGTTTATGATTTCAGTATTTTGCAGTTTATTCTTGCTGTGCTCTGTCGTACTTTAAATCCTTGTACCAAACTAATATCATGACTGACTCTCATGATATTTGATATGTTTGTTTCTCTCTCTCTCTCTCTCTCTCTCTCTCTCTCTCTCTCTCTCTCTCTCTCTCTCTCTCTCTCTCTCTCTCTCTCTCTCTCTCTCTCTCTCTCTCTCTCGCTCGAAGTTTTAAGCTGAGCTGATATAACCAAAACTGTTCCCATACTCTTGCCTTCAAGAGAGCCTCTAAGACGTAACTTTCTTAGCTACGCTAATGGATGCATTTAATTTCCTCCCCGTCAAAGCGAGGTGTCTGCTCATCCTGTGCATCAAAGCGAGACGTCTTCCTCTCTCTTCCAATTTTTTTTTTTTTCGGCACAGGGAATGTGGAATGAACTTCATCACATCCCCTTAGGGAAACGAGACTTCTTGACAAATCCCAGTATGGATATACCCAATCGTAAGCTTTATTATGGATATATTTTTCACGATGATCCTTCGAGGGACAGAGTTCTGATGAGGACCACTGGAAGGAGGAGCTCAGTAGGGAAATCATCAAGTGGAAGATTTTCCGAATGAATTATCCGGTTGAGATTTTTCAGCAGTTTTTTTTTTCTCTTCTTTTTTTTCCGGTGCAAAGTTTCCTGATATGAAGTTGTCCAAAGGGGGAGAATAAAAGGGTCAGAACTTGAACTTTATTATCCGAGGATCTCTCTCTCTCTCTCTCTGTTCACTCGGATATAAACCGTGGAAAGGCTTGTGGTGGGCGTGGGTCCTAGTTGTGGGTTGAAGAGCTGTGGTCTCGTTGCATTACACGTGACAGAGAATGGATGTGAACGCGTGCGACTTTCCTTCATGTGTCCTTGATGCAAACGCGGGAAGCGGCGAACAAGTATACTATATATATATATATATATATATATATATATATATATATATATATATATATATACATATATATATATTCATACTGTTCGCCATTTCCCGCGTTAGCGAGGTAGTGTTAAGAACAGAAGACTGGGCCTTAGAGGGAATATCCTCACCTGGACCGTTTCTCTGTTCCTTCTTTCGGAAAATTTTAAAAAAAAAACGAGAGGGGAGGATTTCCAGCCCCCCGCTCCTTCCCCTTTTAGTCGCCTTCTACGACACGCAGGGAATACGTGGGAAGTAATTTTTCTCCCCTATCCCCAGGGATGATATATATATACATATATATATATATATATATATATATATATATATATATATATATATATATATATATATGTATTGGAAACGTTCGAAGCAAGGCTTTATACAAGTTCCATTAACGATTATCAGAAAAATGATGAATTTGCTAAGAACTTCTCAAGTGTGTAACTGTTTTCTAACGATTCAGAGTATATGGATTAAAAACGCTTTTTTTTCTGCAAGTTCATCTACTGTCTGCGGGATGTTTCATTATAAGTCGAGATTTACTTTATTCAGATTTCACCTTTTCCCCTAAATGATAAGCGTTTACTGACGAGCGCTGCACATTCCTGTGGTCGCCAGTGTTTCACAGGGTAGCTGCCTGTGGGATAGTTTCGAATTAGGTGCCTCGTCAGTGCAAAACTTTCCAGATAATTACCTACAGAGAAATGCCCGAGTGAACAGCTCTTGTCTGGACATATATATTACGGTTCCCCAGTGAACAGGTTTTGACACTATGGTGAGCAGTCTGCTCTTACAGAAATGTCTGCACTTGTTTATATATATATATATACATATACATATATGAGAATGAGTGAGGAAAGATTGACCAAGAGGATATATGTGTCGGAGGTGGAGGGAACGAGGAGAAGAGGGAGACCAAATTGGAGGTGGAAAGATGGAGTGAAAAAGATTTTGTGTGATCGGGGCCTGAACATGCAGGAGGGTGAAAGGAGGGCAAGGAATAGAGTGAATAGGAGCGATGTGGTATACCGGGGCTGACGTGCTGTCAGTGGATTGAATCAAGGCATGTGAGGCGTCTGGGGTAAACCATGGAAAGCTGTGTAGGTATGTATATTTGCGTGTGTGGACGTATGTATATACATGTGTATGGGGGTGGGTTGGGCCATTTCTTTCGTCTGTTTCCTTGCGCTACCTCGCAAACGCGGGAGACAGCGACAAAGCAAAAAAAAGAAAAAAAAAAAAAAAAAACATATATATATATATATATATATATATATATATATATATATATATATATATATATATATATATATGTATATATATATATATATATATATATATATATATATATATATATATATATATATATATATATATATGTATATATATATATATATATATATATATATATATATATATATGTATATATATATATATATATATATATATATATATATATATATATATATATATATATATATATATATATATTACCAGACTGCCTATATATAATGTTAACATCGCAAGTGGAGAGTCGCCTTAGGGAGGGTTGTATCACCAGCAATGGACGAAAAGGAGTACAATATCGCCCAGAAACTTTTCTCTCTATTAAGGAGTCCACCATTAGCCTGCTACCGATTGAAGCGCATCCTTGAACCTGCGGGAGGCCCATGGAATACATAGGTCCGTTGGGTTATAATTATTACTGTCGATTTTTATCTTTTCTTGTCTCTTTGAGTTTTAAGGATGTGTATCGAGGTTTGTGTGTGTGGTGGTAGTCGTGGAGGGACTCGTCGCGAGCCATGGTGTGTGGGTGAGAGTTGAACATTTCGTTTCAAATTTGTCAGGGAGAAATTTTTAATATGGGCATCAATATGGGTATTGATAATGGCAATAATTCAGGATATTAGGATGAAGGGATTTTGGATGGTATTGAAGGCTTCACTGTGGGTACTATGTTGATATGTTTCCATATGTTTGGCTTTTTTTTTCTCGTTTGACAGGAGTGGTTGACAATACGTCAGTACTTGGAATGTAATTGGGCTGAAGCGCCCTATATGGATATTCGTTCTACTGTCAGGGCCTATTGGAGGGGAATTGTTTGAGCTTTTTGAGTTGAGTGACAGTGGGAGTGAACGATGGATGAGCAATTGTCTCAATGTGGATTATATGTAGGTTCGTCGTGGCTCACCTGTTGAAGGGTGTGGTTCGTTTATAGATCTAGGAGACATGTGTTTCGTGTGAATGTGTGTATTCTTTGGGAGAAGGGATGTTGATAGCTAAGGTTAGATGTATTTCATTTGCTGGGGGCCCAGGCTAGCGTGGAATGTGTGATCTATTTTCACTTGCCAGACTTGGGTGCAGTTGATTTTTGTGGTTGTCTGTGTTGAAAGGAGGCGTTCCAAATGGGTGTCTGATGCTCGGTAAGTTGGTTAGTGATAGTGTGGGTCAGGGCTCATTATTTCCATGGTCTCTACCCACTTGTTAAGGTCTAAAGCTTGCCGGGGAAAAGTGTGGGTTGTGCTTCTTTCTATGTCCTTGTGGTATGTGTTATTTTGTTGCTTTGGTGGATGGTGCTGGTGGGGCGTGAGATGGCATGAGCTAAGAGTGTGATCATTCCACCGATTCTTTAGGAATCCAGGCTGATTCCACGGTGTATTCCACACTTAGAAGTCTCTCAGTTATTGTCTTTGAACTACAATGTTGTTATAGTATTCCAAAGCACCTCAGGATTACTTGGTTGTTCGTTTAAGGTTCTAAGGTCAATTCACCCTAGTCCAGGACGTTCGTGGGGCAATGTACGCACACTGCTGAACTCGAGGGAGTAATGTCAGCAGAGAGCAAATGATCTTTGGTTCAGTTACGGCTTCATCACTGCTTCATCAGTGCAGCAATGTTTGCCTGCCTTGCCAGTCCCTCTTTCGTTATTGGACTGGCTTAAACGCCATTGGGTACATCATGTAAAATACTTGTGCTTAAAAGTTTTTGACGAATTTATAAAAAGGACGAGATCGTATGATCCTTTACACCGATCCAGATCGCACTGAATTTTGGCGGGGGAGGAATGTAGTCTTCAAAACTTATGTAATTCCATGACTCAAAATGAAGGCTAACTATGACTTTACATCTTGTGATTACACAGGATCGCCACGGACTTGTGATAAAATTCTTTTGCAGTTCATACATTCCTAAAAAGGACAAACTTGAGTGATTAATTTGCAAAGTTATTTGAGTAAAGTTGATATCGCTGATGTAATTTTTGAAGCCATCACTCGATGTCTCAAATACACTCTCACTTGTAGGTTTTTCAAGATGTACTTTGTCTGCATATGGTCCATTGATCTTCCATCGTAAGTCTGATACTTTAAGCTTCTGCCTTGAGAGGTGATAATACTTGAGACTTTATCATTGTTCTTACAAATATCAATCTTGCTCATCCGGGAACATGGAAAGCCATGAAGGATGGAGGAATATAATTTCTAGTATTTATCATCTCGCTGATGAATATGATTCTGCAAAGTGCATTGATGTTGCAATGATTCGCCTTTTATCTCGCACGGGAATTGCAAAAGTTTTCTGTCATTAAATCCATTAATAATGTTGATCTCATAACGGTATGTCAGACTACAATATTTTCTGAATCTTTTTACGTATAGATACTCATCCAAAAATTACCCAAACTATAATGTATAACGAAGATTCTCCACTTGATGAGAGGAGATGGATAAGTTTCAATTCCTGGAAAACACTAGTGTCCCAAAGATCACAACTCCAGTACAAACTGCTGAGGTTTCTTAGTATTGAAGAGAAGGGAATGATAGTTATAGAAAATGAGACATATGGGTATTTTCAGACTGTATTCGAAGTTCTCCACTATGTAACCTTGGGTTATAGGGAAATCTTCGCGTGAATTTACATATTTCGATTCTTGTTGAGCAGACTCGAAAAAAAAAACGAAACAAAAGGGAGTCCAGTTGACTGTATATGGGATACCAACCAAAAAAAAAAGATGTAAATAAAAGGTGAAATTTACGGTGACTTATTTGGCACCTCAATTATCTCGCACCACAGGATGATAATGGCTAATCAGGACGCTTTAAATGATTGTACATGTAAGGTCTTCAGGCTTTCATCATTCACGATTACACGGATAACTGACGTAGACGAATAGATGACCTAAATATTTATCATTTTCATTTATTTGATTTATTCATTTATTTTTTTTTTTTCGGGGGGCGGGATTTCGAGGTGTGATTTACGGAATTTTGGTACAATAAACAATAAATGGCCATAAATAACAATAAATGGTACAATAAATGGTACAATAACAAATGGTACAAAAACAATAAATGGTACAATAAATGGCACATGTGGCTGCCGCCCCCTAAGTGTCTTCAGCCACGCGTCCCAAAGTCGAGTGAGAAAAAAGGTATGGCTAAACGTGGTAGTAGTGTTATTCATAGATTCCCTACCGAGTTACGAGAATGGGATACTATCCTTTGAATCTGATAACTAGTGGAAGAACAGTGCATCACAAGGGGACATCTCTCGTCTTCACTGACTTTGAATCTGATAACTAGTGGAAGAACAGTGCATCACAAGGGGACATCTCTCGTCTTCACTGACTTTGAATCTGATAACTAGTGGAAGAACAGTGCATCACAAGGGGACATCTCTCGTCTTCACTGATTTTGAATCTGATAACTAGTGGAAGAACAGTGCATCACAAGGGGACATCTCTCGTCTTCACTGACTTTGAATCTGATAACTAGTGGAAGAACAGTGCATCACAAGGGGACATCTCTCGTCTTCACTGACTTTGAATCTGATAACTAGTGGAAGAACAGTGCGTCACAAGGGGACATCTCTCGTCTTCACTGACTTTGAATCTGATAACTAGTGGAAGAACAGTGCATCACAAGGGGACATCTCTCGTCTTCTCTGACTTTGAATCTGATAACTAGTGGAAGAACAGTGCATCACAAGGAGACATCTCTCGTCTTCACTGACTTTGAATCTGATAACTAGTGGAAGAACAGTGCATCACAGGGGGACATCTCTCGTCTTCTCTGACTTTGACTATGTGCCTTGTGATGATGGCTGTGTTTCTGCGTCAGAGACTACGTTCATAAAGGATAGAATGATTTCTGAAGGTGGTTTCAGCCACGCTATACGAAAAAGAAATGAATCTATTTTACGGTATTTGAGAAAGAGAGTAGATTATTCAATCTGTGTGATGCCTTTGCCTTGGGGGTGAAGATATAAGACTGTAGCTTCTGAATAATGTGCCGGGAAATATGTGAGGTGTTGATGTTGTTATCATGCCAAAACGAGAGATGTCTTTACTAAGCTGACTTTCAACTGTCGATCAGTGGGGAGACCGATGTCAAACACTGTCGATCAGTGGGGAGACCGATGAGAAACTGTCCATCAATGGGGAGACCGATGTCAAACACTGTCGATCAGTGGGGAGACCGATGTCAAACACTGTCGATCAGTGGGGAGACCGATGTCAAACACTGTCGATCAGTGGGGAGACCGATGTCAAACACTGTCGATCAGTGGGGAGACCGATGTCAAACACTGTCGATCAGTGGGGAGATCGATGTCAAACACTGTCGATCAGTGGGGAGACCGATGTCAAACGAGCGTCAGACGTTATCAACACGAGATTAATGTGAACAATCGTCACTTTGATGGGATGGGAAGACCGAATTTCAAACACTGTCGATCATTGGGAGACCGATGTCAAACACTGTCGATCAGTGGGGAGACCCACTGTCGATCAGTGGGGAGACCGATGTCAAACGAGCGTCAGACGTTATCAACACGAGATTAATGTGAACAATCGTCACTTTGATGGCCTGACTTACTTTCATTCACCAGTGGGAGACGTGGCAGGCCTGGAACGCCATGGACAGTGTCTCTGTCCAGGACAGGAAAGTCTTTATATCGTTATCTTTAATACAGACAGACTACGAAATCGGGTAGGGGATAATAGCCAAGCGAAGAACGCTTAGATGAAAGAAAAATTTAAGAGGAAAATATAAGAAAAATGTAAATGTTTCAATGAACATAATTTGTTTTAGACTTTTTTGATTCAGTGATGTGTACAAAAAGATTGAGGAATCCAGCGGTAGCAAATGCAGTGACTGGAGAGCTTAAAATGCGCTAAGAATAAATGACTTCATCAGGATAAATGACTTTATCTTCCTATTACTGATACAAGACCTTAAGTGTAGCAATGGTTGTGACTTTTGAAAATCGTTAACCAGACGTTATGAGAGCACACGATGCGCTCCAGCAGTAACGTAAACATCGAAGTCGCTTAAGAAAGCGCGTTCTCGCATCCTGTAAAATTGCAAATCCCTTTATGTAAACTGCGAGACGTATAGTAATAAAACCCCATACACTCCTAGCTTAACCTACTTGAGAAGGCTTTGTTGCGGCGGCCTTAGACGACTGTAAAACTCCCTCTGTTGATATTGCGTCTTTGTATTCGAGGAGCTGGCCAAATTAAGAGCATCAAGGGAGGATGAGCCATCTTGATGCCCGACAATGTGATGAGGTTCACTCTGGTTTTGTAATTAGGTTTAGGGATCCCGTGTTGGGCCCCGTATCCATATAGTGTTTCGTCGACGTCATCCCATTGTTGGGTGTCGGGGAAGATCAAACGTCCGGGGTCTGTAGATCGTAAGCTTGTGTCCAGCACGGGCAAGGTGCCTTCGTGATGTTGTTGGAGACTATGGTTGAAGCTCTTCCTCGCATGAACTCGACTGATGCACTGACTAATGAAAGTTAATCTCTCCTCCGAGGACACTCTTGTTGCCTTGCCTGGCACGGAACTTAGCACACAGCCACGCTGTCACCACAGAAGGAGCACAAGAGTATGTTTCTCCATCACATTGACTTAGATGCATTGTGTACATACCACCAGTAGATATTGTTCAAGACATTGGGCCCCACGTGCATGAAACTCCATCCCCACACAGTACAAATAGGTTATTACATATAGGTTATTATATTCCCTCTGATCGAAAGAAGACATATCACATTTAGCTGAATAAGTGGTGAGCGTTCTTATCCAATCACGAACGGTATAATGTTTCTTGGAAACAGCCGGTATGTGTTCTAAACATTAAACTATCCATCCAAACAAAGAAGTAGTATTCTCCATAGCACGTCGTCCCCCTGTATACCACATCGTTCCTATTCACTTGATCCCATGCACATTTTTCACCCTCGTGCATGTTCAGGCCACGACAATTCAAAATATTTTTCACTCTGTTCTCGCTTAATCATGCAGAGAGTCGCATAACTATAGGGGCACAGGTAACAAGAGTTAATACGTTGTGGTACATGACGTAATCTGTGTCTTGTTATTGCGCTGGCAGCCAGGAGAAAACACCTATGTTAACGAGAAGGAAACCCGGTGGTGACTGGGGCTTCCCTCTGGTGTGCGACAGAGAAAGTGAAAAAAAAAAAAAATCTTGCCCCTTCTTAGTGTGCCCATTCTATCCCTTCACCCTCCTCCATCGTAAAGTTCTATCTCTTGCCTTCTGAGATAAAAGATATAAAAGGAATTGAAAGTGAACATGAAGTGGATTACTGTATACAAACTTCTAAAGTGTCCAGGTCCTCCCCTAAGTCCCTAACAAGTTAACTGATCATAAAAACCGACTAGATGATGGCCCTGCTTTTGTTCCTCATTTACTGGAGGGCACGGAGAACGGCCCCATTCTAGGGAAGACTGGCTCTGAGATATATGATAAGCAACAGTTATTTAGCCATGTGTAAATGAAGGATTTCACTTCGTCCTTAAAAGTCATCTTGATCCAAACGAGAACGAGTTACAGAGATTTCATAAATGTATGTCAAAGCAAGATACGATAACTGAATTTATCTATCCCCATATTATGTATCAAGAAGTTGTCTGATGGTGTTGAAATTTGCAATATTTTCCGAGGAAATTTATGGTGTAACACTTAGCAAATGACACGCAGTGCATGGGCCATATACATAGAGAAATTGTATGTGGAATGGTCCATCACAGCTGATACTGGTGTTGAGGAGTGTTTGATTGGCTGATGTGGCATGACGCAAATGGCCATAACGACCCAGGCAATTGATAGGCCTAGAACCTAAACAATCAACCAAGTGACACATAACTGGATTGACAGTGATAAAATAGGACCTTTATATCCCTAAGACTGACTGGCTCAATAACGTGCTTTTGAGAAATGTCAGAAATTTATTAAAATGGATACGTCATTACTGTCTCAAAAACTACTTGGAGACATATTTCCTTTCCACGTTTTCTAACTCGAGTGGAGAAAGCCACAGGCCACGAAAACACATCCGCCAGAGCGCAGTCGTTAAGAGTGAAAGCTTTGCATGTTTATCGGCAATAAAACCTTTATTTCTCAGGTAACCAAAGATACGAGAAGACCAGGTTTGATATCAGGAGGATCTGTGTCACGGAAAAGGTCACAGAATGTCACACTGTAGGTCAGTGGTAAGGGCTAGATGTCATGCATATTACATAGATCACGAGGTTGGGATACAGTGTAGATTATGCTGTGTGATTACCCATTTGTACTGGGCGGAGAGTGAGTTCTACACTCGTGTGGACTCGATCTCTTAAATTTTCTTTGATACAAATATGTCGATACCTTGTCTCTTAGTTTAAACGCATTCATCCGCTAGTCCTTTAAAGTTTTATTATTATCATTACCCAAAGACCCCTTTCAGAAAGGGTCCTGGTGTTACCCCCTTAGGATTCCCTTTCAAAGGGCTCCTGCAGCTCCAAGGTTGCGCCACACTCGGCAGCAGGGATAGGACGAAATGCTCCGAAGGGAAGACCTCTTTCACGAGACTGTGTTTGTCTTTCGTCATCTGATGCGTAATACAGCCTCGTCAGATGTGAACTTTCCATTCGTAGTGTAACCCCAAAAGATTCATTTTTTTTTTACCAAGAAAACGGGAAGTCTTCGTTCTTCTTTTTTCGCTCTTTCTCACACGGTGCAACGCCCTATGGCGTTCTTCTCGACCTTGAGCGAAATTAATTTATTCTGCGTCAACATACTCTTGAGACGCGTTATGAACCACTTGGAGCTAATTATGAGAAAAAAGAAAATCTGGATGTAAGATGCTCGTGCGTTTTTCACATTGACGAAGTCTTAACTTTTTAAATAGAGTTGATTATGATGCAAGCGTACGTATATCGGAATGCAGTGTATCTTTATGTGTATAACAAAATACTTTTTTTTTGGTGTGTGTGTGTGTGTGTGTGTGTGTGTGTGTAAGATTAGTTGGAGTAAGATTAGTTGATAATAAGAGGTTATCATCTCACTTGACTCCCCTCGTTTGCTCAGTTGTCTTCGACTTCGTCAGGAGATGGACGACGGCACTACGATACCAACCTCGTATGAAGAAGTCTTTTCCCCTGCCCGCCTCCAGTGGTTTCGTAAAAACCGTATTCAGGAAAGTTATGGCATATTTTTTTTTCTGCCATCGCATAATACTTTTTTCCTTTCTCTTTTTTTTTTTCCTCGATTAACTCGAGGAATTATTGTCCCCTGGGTATTGATTTCGTTTAACGTAATGACCCACGGGCTGAGAGTTGACTTTGCGCCTGTCGAAGGCATCAACGATGGTTCATTCCTCACTGCTTCTCTGATAGCGCAAAGAAGTTCTGCCCCTCACTACTCTAAGCTGCACCTCTCATATCCTTCGGAGGTTCTTTCTCTTACTCCAAACAGAATATCTTTATCCTTCGTTTCACATGTCTTCATTTACACTTTCCGAACTACCCAGTCTTAATCATTTCTTACACCTCCCAAAAGAAGATTAAGTCAAGCATTCTGTACGCCATGTTATTTCTTGAGTCTCTTTGAATCCATGTGCATTCGTGATCCTTCACTTTCCTCATCCATCATAAGCAAGGAGTAAGATCTGTTCGTTGCTCCCTGTCAGAATGGAGCGGATCACATATCTGATTTCAGAATCATTCATCACCCCTTTTTTTTCTCATTCATCTCTCATTACTTCGTATATTTTCTCGAGTTCGTACAACACGAGAATTCAAAAGGATGGTATTGAAGGGACTGCGATGCTCTCGGAATGCATTCTGCACGTAAAGTGTCGGATCTGAGACTCTATAACACTACTATATTGGTGATCTGAGCATCGCTTTATATCTCGTGGACATGGTTTACCCTCGCTGCACGATGGGGTTTTGTTTACTGCTGTTCCTCTCACTGATATGAACGGTCATGAACACCTAAATTAATGTATTTTTAAGTACTTCTGTTCCTCCCATTGATGTGAACGGTAAAGAACACCTTATTTAACGTGTTCTTTGTGTCCCGGAACAGAGAGTTCAGAGCTGGTTTTGTTCTCGTTTCTAAATAATTAAGAAACATTCTCTTTGGCAAATTCATTTGGTGAAATGTGGGCATAATTCAGGTCAAGTTGTCTAATTAAGCAGAGTAAACTGAATTATACCAAGGAAATAATGGAATATAAAGTGATTATACCTCATGACCTCTTGCCAGAGGCTTCAACTCCCCTAAGGCTGCGCTACTTCCAGACGCTGGGTAATGTGGACTCCTCTGGAATGAGTTCTGTGAAGATGCTGCACTCCCATGTTGGTTTCTCTATTGGGTGTCATCTAACTGGCGGTATAGCCTCGTGCAGGTGGAGTCTAGTGACACCTGCATGCAACAGCAGGGAAATGTGGACTCCTTTAGAGTGAGAAGTTTTTTGACGAAACTGGTGCAGCCAAAGGTGAATTTTCACTCGTGGTATAAGAACTTGCGTGCATAGTTCATTGTATTAGTATTGTTACTTATTATTATTACCATTATCTTCATAATCATTGTGATTATCAATGATTTTACTGTTATCATTACTTTTAGTGTTATCATTATTTCCAATGTGGATGTTGTTCTTAATGGTATGACGTGAGATGGCGAGGCCCACATGCTAATTAGTTCCTTCTTCCTTTGTCCTCTACGCGACGTGAGAGGGGGGAAAAAATTTTTTTTCGCCTCCCTGCTTCCATTTCCCTCTTATTAATTTCCAGTCTGTTGACTCGACAAGGCGAGTCGTTTCCTGCCTGGGGTTTCGTGCTCATTCTAGTTCATTAGCGTTCAGTCCTTTATGATTCGCTTTTCCTATCACGAAACACATGTTCACCTAATGGTCCCTGTTGAGTTCGTATTGTTTTCTCATCTTTTCTAATCATTTCGGATCCGTTTCATTAATTGGGTTTGTTGATTGATGCTGTACTTTAGCCTTGGGAGATTTTCTTGAGCTCGATGTGCTTCATTCCTTCGTTCGGATAGCAGACGGGTCTTCTGTGTGCTTCCTCTGCAAGATTTTGAGTCTGTGGTTGACCAGGCCACAAACGGAGATATGAGGAGGAACTGTTATGTTGCTATCTTCAGCCTTCCCCCTACCCTTTCTTTCACATCCCTCTTCCCTTTCGTCATCTTCATCTCCTCCTTCCTTCGACCCCGGCTTGCCGAGGCTTCGAGGGTTCGGACCATTAATAGGGCCAAGTTACGTCAACCCGAGATCTCGAGACTTCACAAGCCGCCGCCTTTGATAGACATTACGGTCTTTGAGGCCTGAGCATCAGCGGGTCCACGGAGCTAGAAACTAATAGTAGGTGCTTCCTTTAGGAACACAAGCGGCCGTTTAATGGGTAGTGTATACCTACATATAATGGATGCGAGTCGGACGCGACACTTCTAGAGTCTATACAGTAAGTACCTCACTCTTATCTCATAACCTTAGCTTTGACCTGGTACTCTTTTACTATACCTTTACCAAGAAGCAGAGAGGTTCTTACTTAGCCCTTCAGTTTTATAACGCTTTAGTCCTATTGTTAAGCTGGTGTCTTTGTATCCAACATCTAACAAGGGCGTTGTATCATTTTCTTTTTCATTGCAAAGTGTGGCATCCTTCCTCTATTTCAATCGTCTAATGGAGGTTTTGTAATGGGGGAAAAAAAGATAGGTGGACAGTAATCACTAGAGTAGTGACAACAAAGAAACATATGCTATGCTGAGATGGATGTCATTTCATCGTTATAGTTCAAAGGAGTAATTTATCCCTCACATCACTCGGTGAAGTGTAACGTTATCAGCATCAAAAATGTTCCATTTATTAATGTGATTTACTTTACATGGAAAATCGGTAGATACAGAGATATTTCATGAGTATATTTTGTCAACTGGTGATAACGATAGAAATTTTAGACACTAATTAATAGAGAAATAAATTTCCAGTTGTAAAGATGATTGATTTGGTTAGTTTTTTTCAAAACGTACTTTGGAATTCCTGTAACCTTTAGATATTCCGGAAAATTTGATAATGAGCCACCACAGACGAACTTTCAGAACGAATGCTGGTTAACTTACGGATTAATTGATTATCTGTGATTAACTTCATCTGGCAGTAGAACAGTGCTTTTAGTCTGCCAGAAGCATTCACGTTAGTTGATTAAGAATATACATTATACTGATATGTTTTCCCACTTCGTAATTCATGTCCTTGTTCAGTGTGTGCTACATAATGCTTTTTTTTTTGCTAGGTAATTAATCGTATGTGTTACAAAACTGGTACAGAAGAAACACAATAAATCTGGTGTAAAAGGAAAAACAGTAAATGTAATTAATTGTTATTCGTATGCCTGCCAACAGAAGGGCATGATGAGGCCTTAGCTGGACAGCATGTACGAACAGGCGGGGGAGCTGAGGGCTGAAGAGAAGGGAAATAACTACTTGGTAATCATGGGACACTGAACAGCTGTTGTCGTGGGCGGTAATGGAGAGGAGATTAGACAGTCATGGTTAAGGAGGTTGGTGATCCTGAAGAGAGTTGATACTGGGAGTCCTATAGGACTCTATAGGTCTCTTAAGGTGGATTATGTCTTAGTTCGGCTGCTGTGTGAGAGCACTGGGGAAAAAGGGTTTCATCTACCCCAGAAGCTGTTGTATGAGGTTCTGACTATTATACACGGTGGCGTTGATGAAAAAGGTGCTACTGAAGACAATACGAAGAGCGAATTGCTGAAGAACTTGGAGCCTTTAGTGATACTCGTATCTTCTGGTAGGTGGGAGTGTAACAGGTTCAGAATCTTAAGTGACTTGGAAACATATGTAGCCAAGATATGGAACAAGAGGAAAGATATTATAAAATAAAGGGAAGAGGAGAGGAAATGATTAGCAAAGACGGATGAACAATGGAGGTAGAATAGTATAGACACGTAGACAAAGTAACATCAGTAAATACTTCAAGAGGGAAATGAATAGTAAAAATGATGGCACTATGTGATCAGAAAGAAGGATGGATCTCGTAGAATTCAAAGTTGAGGGAAGTCGCATCTATAAGAGCAAGGGTGCGCAACAGGGGGCCTTGTGGTCATGAAGACATTATTAACTGTTGTTAACAAGTGAGTTGTTAACTGGACGCTACAAAGAGCAGACGCTGAAGAACTTCTTTACAAGGATTGGAAGTTAAGGCCAGGGGTACAGTATGAGGAACAGAAATATTGGTGCGTATGGTATACATGCTATGTTAGAAGATCCCGAGGGAAAATATCACCAGGTTATACCAGGATGTATGTATGAGTAGGGGAAGGTGATGGCATGAGGACGTCATAATAGCGAACTGAACGACGCTCCAAAGGGTGAAGTAGAGGATCGACACGGGGAATACGTCTCTATGTTAGAGACGAGGAAACTAAACCTGTAAATTTATTGTCAATTTATGATATTCATCCTATACTTTTCCATGAGGAATCTGCTCTTTCCTTCCTCCCAAAGATGCGTTTTAGCGCGGTAAAATATCCTCTGTCATTTTCGTGGGTCATCATCACGTCCTTTTGGAAGGGGTTCCTCCTCCTTCATCTCCGCCATCGGCCAAGATATGAGAAGACGCCTGTCATTTCCTGACGCGGTCGTCTCCCTCATCTTCGTCCCCTGCCGTCATCTACTGTACTCTCCTCCTCATCCTTTGAGAGAGACACGGCCTCAACAGCTAGGAGTTTAGGGCCTCCTTCGACGACATATTACTCTTGATCCATCATATTCTAACACATATATCCTTCACAGACCTCTAACGTTAGATATTTTTTTCAGAGTTTTCCAAATTTGATTTCCTACAACTTGGAAACTTTTTAATCTTATATCCTTCCATACTTGTTAGACTTCTAGAGCCTCTCCACCCGCCTCTTCTAGCCCTTGCCTTGATGTTATAATTATACCCTTTCATCTCTCCCACCACACTCTCACAGCCATCCCAACTCGACTCGTCCAGTCTTCCCAGTTTTACCTCTCCGTCCGTCTATTCCATTTGAGAATCCTGCTATCCTACACAGCTGGAATTTTGTTTTTCATCTCCCTCACTTTAATTTTTTCTGCTATGCCTCCATTTGACTCGTACACAGGTCTTCCGACTTCGACTCGTACAGCTCTCCCAACTTGACGCCTGCATCTTTCCCGGCAACGCTACTGCATGGTGTCCCTACGTAACTCGTACGGTCATTTCGACTCGTTCAGCCCTCGCTGCGTGACTCGTACAGCCCTCTCTGCTCGACCCATGCAACCCTCCATCACTTTATCCCAACATGACTCTTAAAACCCTCCATATGTGACTCTTAACTCCTATTTTACGGGAATTTTAGACTCCTCTCTGTGACTCGTACAGCCATTTCTACATGACTCGTACATCCCTCCACTGGCTGACTCGTAGGGCTGTCCCTACCTCTCGCTGGCATCAACTGGTCCTTTTATTTATAACGGCGAGATCTGGCGTGCCAGCCACCGTTGTCTGGTCATATTCATCACGTCACTTAAATAACTGTGGAAGATCTGGTCATAAGCGTTCTCCACAACTCAAAGCTAATCATTCTTTTTTTGTTTTTTTTTAAAGATGAAGAATCGGACTTCCTTGTCATACGTTAATTTTCAACCAATCACACGGGGCTGCTCCTATCGCTCAGGACGATTTGGCTAGTGGTTAGACAAGGAAGATATTATTCATCTTATCACCAAGTGAGCCTCCTATCCCACTCAATGGAATGACTAGTAGTAGGGCAGGAGAGAGAGAGAGTGTTCAGTACTTAGTGGTATTCAGGATGAGGCAATACTGTATCACTTTAGATTGCGTAGTATTATAACATTTTAGTGTCTTCTGTGTCATGGCATGGAATAAGCATATTCATATGATTGAGGTAAGGGTTCGTGAGACGGTGAAATGAGGGTTTCTAACCCGTTGCATCCCATAGTTTCTTCGAGGAGACCTGCCACACGAGGATTGACCGTTATGAATCCTCCTCTTCTTCCTCCTCCCCCCAAACAGCGAAGCTGTGGAAGTCTCTCTCGTCTTTTCCTCTTCGTATAACCTTTCTAAGACTCGTGACTGGAAGCACTTGTCGAGCTCCGACTGGTGTCTTATCTCTCTTGCTTTTCACTCGAGATGGCCCTTGAGTCCGGCATGTTTCGCCGCGTATTACGTTGGTCGCAATGGGAAAAGATAGTACCTATAACCTTCTGGTCAAGATCTCTTCGTCCATGGCTCCCCAAGTTTACCTTTGTTTTTCGTGTCTTATTTCTTATTTCGATTTTTGTTTTCTTGTGAGGGTGTGTGTGTGTGTGTGTGTGGGTTTAGAGCGATATCGATTCCAAAGCTTTGATAGAGCTACAACTGTAGAATCTTTCTGATGTCTATCCATCCTTCTGTTAATTTCTTTGTCATTCATCACTACATACGCATCTCCCCTCATAGAGAGTAAAGTGGAAGTCAGAGACGTGGGCAAATCTTCCAAAACAGAAAGTTCATTTCTAATTGTGATGAATTACATGTGAGAAACAACGCGATTGTTAGAATCATTTATTGAAATAGGGTCAGTTGAACGTCAGAACGTAATATGAAAAAACCCAAACATCTTTGGAAATTTTTCATTCCAGTTAGAGAAATTGAATGCTTATATTTCCCTTTTCGCTCTCGTCAGATACAACAGAAGGGAAAGAGTTGTTCTCTCTCTCATTCTAAGGGCAAACGAACCAATTATCAAAGTTTAATGGTTACTTTGATAATCAGCAAGTTCAGAGGAAGTTATCTCTAATACTCTCTCTCTCTCTCTCTCTCTCTCTCTCTCTCTCTCTCTCTCTCTCTCTCTCTCTCTCTCTCTCTCTCTCTCTCTCTCTCTCTCATTCACTGGCATTCATCAGTGACGGAGGGGTTTGAAAAGAGTCGATGGAAATCCGAACGTGTAGAGAGGGGGGGGAGGGGTTAGTTTTAATGGTGATGGATGCGGCATGAGTGATGTGTGGGAACGAGCTAAATTCACCATAGATAAATACGTACATCGGTCGACTGTATCTGACGCCTACATCATCTGCTTTGGTAATTGGTAATGATCATTGTCCCGTGAAGCTGCGCGTGTATGTGTGTGTGTGTGTGTGTGTGTGTGTGTGTGTGTGTGTGTGTGTTCAGTGTGTTTGTTGGGCATACGGTCACGTTTCCACACCTCCGTGTGTAAGTACACGTACGCTGTCCCTCATCTCCAACTGGGTACACCGGTACCGTGCCTTTTTTCCGTCGGGGTACATTGTAGCTTACGATCCCAGAACGGTGGGTGGGTACACGCGGATGCTGGATCATATTACAATATAGGTAAGTGGTCCCACAACACCGTGTGGGTACATGGATACTGTCCCACAGCGCTGTGTGGGTACAAGGATACTGTCCCACAACGCTGTGTGGATATATGAATACTGTCCCACAGCGCTGTGTGGGTACAAGGATTCTGTCCCACAACGCTGTGTGGATATATGAATACTGTCCCACAGCGCTGTGTGGGTACAAGGATTCTGTCCCACAACGCTGTGTGGATATATGAATACTGTCCCACAGCGCTGTGTGGGTACAAGGATGCTGTCCCTAAACGCTGTGTGGATATGTGAATACAGCGCTGTGTGGGTACAAGGATACTGTCCCACAACGCTGTGTGGATATATGAATACTGTCCCACAGCGCTGTGTGGGTACAAGGATTCTGTCCCACAACGCTGTGTGGATATATTAATACTGTCCCACAGCGCTGTGTGGGTACAAGGATGCTGTCCCAAAGTGCTGTGTGGATATGTGAATACATCGCTGTGTGGGTACATGGATACTGTCCCACAGCACTGTGTTGGTACACTGATACAGCACTGCGTGGTTGAGGTGTTTTGGTACGTTCTATTTCCTCTCTTCCTTATCTCTATTTCCCTTATCGTAATGCTCGACTTCAAGTTCGAGGGGCCCCACGTTGCGGCCAACAAATTTCATCTTGAATTATAGTCGCATTCATTTAAACGTTTAGTTTGCGTAGTTAATTTGAAACTTAAGAGTCCTTTCTTTCTTTCCTATATCAGACAGCAACCGTACTCGACTATCTTGCTCTTATCTATAATCGAAAGTCTTGTCATTAGTCGTCTGTTGTGTCTGTGGCGAACCGTCTTGGTGGACATGTCGTTACGATGTCGTTGGGCAGATTTCTTGTACTGTGCGTAGGTGAAGTGACTTGTAATATCATGGTAGGGAGAGGATAGCTGGGCTTGTTGGATCTTCACATGATCATATATGTATCGTGGGGTATCGAGTGCTGAGGGAGCCATGCCAAGATGGTCTACTTCAGCAGAGTTGGATCTTGTCGTGAGGTTATGTACACTGTCTATTGATGTTCACTTGTTCAAGATCGTTGGTAACTCTATCCGGAATCTAGATGGTATTCAGACGGCCACATCCAAAAACGTATTTGATTTCATTCTCGGTGATGCTGGAAATCGTTGTAAATTTGCTCAAGCGAACATCTCGCACACCTCAACGTCTGATCCCATTGCTGGCCACCACACTGCAGGTTATATATATGGTAATGTGTAATCCCACAAGCCACAATAATCCCCTCGGTCCGAGCATATCACATGTCGCCACCCCCTATATATATACAACAAAGAAGTTCAACAGTATCATAACAGAATACATGCCAACTCAGATCCTCGTGAAATTCAACCAACAGGTTCCCACAAAGTCTCTTTCCTACAAGACCTAACGGGTCTACCGCCATCAATAGATGTAGAAAGACTTTCTATCAGTGTCTCTGTTGAACCTACTATCAAAATAGCTCTCGATTCTATCTCCCATCAAGCACCAAACAGTCTTTGCATGCTCATGGTCACAGTACTTAAACTCCATTCTGTGACATTGATAGACCCCTGATTCTCCAGCAGGAAGGTGCAGCAGTAGGTAGTCCACTAGGCACCAAATTTCACCATTCCCTACCCTCCCACCAGCCACTTACTGCCACTACATGGCTGACATCTGTTCATTGTTCAGTGACGATGACCATCTTGTCCTTCTCTCTGGAATGCCTGTAAGCAATCACTCTGAAAATTATATCAGTTGCAAGTGTTGTTCTCGGTTTCGAGGACAGTCAGTGAACAGGTCGAATATTGCCGATGACTTGGGTGTCGACCCATCAGATTCACTGGTGCTCTTGACTTGCGTCGTGTATTTTCGTAGCTTGTAAACAGTGCTTTCGATCTCAAGTTGACCCGTATTGATGAAGGGGCTTGTTAATCTGCGATTGCGAAAAACTGATCCAGACTGATAAAGCATGACATCAGTTGACTCGTTTTTTGAATAAGCTTGATATACTTGAGATCAGTCGATGGAAACGCATATAAAGGTTGAATTGAATATCATGTTCGGTTATGCTGATTCACTCCAGGTGCTCACATTGTAGCGTCGCTACTTAATCTATCTTTGGGGCATCAACTCGATAGGATGTAGCAATAGTTGTTCTATAAGCCTCCTGGGATATAGCTATTCAGCATTCGATGAATAAAACTCCCACATTTACAATATAAACGGGAATAGACTTGATAACCATCCCAGCATACACGCATTTGGCCATCACTGTACCCTAGCAGGTCCCTTATTATACTTTGGTTAAAGGCAAATGGACGACGCCGAGGTTCCTGGCTCGTCTATGATCTTGGTATAGCCTCCTTTGCCCAGAGAAGACAAAACTTGTCAGGCTGGCAACACCACAGAGAGCTGGTTATTTTAAACTGGTGGATTTCCTGGTTTCTTGACCGCCTGGCTTATGATGGGAATGAATGGAAATTTCTCAGTTATTCACTATCTCCTGGCATTGTATGCATAGAGATGATGCGAGTGGATATCTTGGTTGCGTTTCATGCCTAAAAAAAGAAAAAGAAATCCGCCCTTTATAGAATGTAATGTTTGAGAGCATCTTATGCCGCAGCTTAACTTATATGACATCAAAGGAAGGCCAGAGTGGAAATAGTTTACTCTGGCTTGTAAACAAAAGGGATCTTTTTTTTTCATGAGTGGGATGGTGATACGTGATGAGCATAAGAAACGCTGTCAGAAAGTGTTTGATACAGGTGGCGGCTAAGTCCCTTTCAAGCGCAGGGGGGCTGAGTCCTTGCATATTGGATGACTTTCGTGTCGAGTGATCTTAAGGTCGAGACGGGAGAAGACAAGATAGTGGGGAAAGTAAAGGATTTAAACCCAAGCGAAAGGGAATATTCCTAGGCTTTTCTGTTGGGGGTAGGAAACCCCCTGAAGATTTCTTTTGAGAAACGAAAGGTACGTGTTCTATCTTGATGTTGGAGTTGCATGGTTAAAAATCGAACGAAAGACAAAAAGGAAATTAGGTCTTTGACTAGTGCCACTGGAGTGGTACTGGAAGCCAGGGACTGAATATGAGTCCAGAGAAGCCAAAGGTGTAGCATTTCAAGGGAGTTGGATTTTAGTTTTACTACGGAGGAGAAAGAAAGATAAAACTTTTACGTAATTCCTAAAATGTTAAAGAGGGGATGTGGATGATGGTACCTTAATGCTCGAGAGCGCCGGAAGGGTGTTAGTGTGGTGTTTAGAATGATCCCCATCGACTTTAATGTCTGGAAAGGGATTCGAGTGACATTTAAATGCTAAGCTTAGCACGAGCTGCTCGGATAAGATTTCGGAGATTTGGATGGAAGCGAGACGTTCCATCTTCCGTGAGTATGACACATTAGTGATATGAGAGTACAACTCCCCTACCCAGAAGGAAGATGAGGAACCAGGCATATGGAATAGTTATAGAGCTGGTTCAAGATCACGGCTTGGAGTCGAGAAAAGGAAGACTTGAAGAGGTATGGGTGGAGATGAAAAGGAAGACAAAATCATAAAGTAAATGAAGATCTTGGAAGTTTAGATCTTACGCAGGACAGTAAGAAATACTCGTTAACCCTTAGAACGGAAGGTGAAACCACAAGGAATATATGGTATAGATGGGAGAACCCATTCACGAATACCTCGGGTCAAGAACTACACAGATGTACATGGGTTAGGAGAGAACTTTACATGAAAATATATGTAGGAGTTTATAATAGTATATGGTATATAAGAGCGTATTGAAAGCACCCACGACTACATATAAGAGAGGATAGAAATTTGCCAGAAACACATGGGATAGATGGATGAGCTAACCTTGTATACATATAAAAGAGGGACGAACTACCTACGAGTACAAAGGAGGGACGAACTCCTCACAAGTACACAGGAGAGAAGGTAGAAACTACCCACGAGCTCGTAGGATTGAGGGAAGGACGATCCGCAAATATACAGGAAAGAGAAACTACTCAGGACAGAGAAATTCAAATTCACGTAAGTAGACATTACTGCTAACACACATAAACAAACAAACCACCAAAAATGTCATTTGAGACGATGATAACATTGAGATATATCAGGATGGATTTGGATATGTGACAATAGATGAAAATCAAAGTAATAGGGAAAAATCAGATATATTCAGTAAGAGCTCAGAGTAATAGCACCCCCGTCAGGTATTCGTAAACAAATCCTTAGTTGACCCCTCTGGGAGCCGTCGATCCAAGTGGTCGAGTTTCCCTTCCCCGCCTCGGCCTCTTGTCGTAAAGTTCCCTGGGGTGCTGTTTCGGTAGGGACACGACCCACACGGCTCTCACCAACCAGGTTATTCCCGTCGACTATAGCGTGTTTAGAACGACCTTGCCTGACGGATCGAAGAGGTCTGGTTGAGGGAAAAAGGAACTTGAGTAGATTTTGGAGAGTACGAAGAGATAAATGACTGTAGATGGGGAGATAAAGTGACTAGCAACTTGATTACTCTCCAGCTAAAGGCCAGAGGCTAAGGTAAACTGAAGCATCGAGCCAATTAGTTTCCACATGAAGTCTAAGGTAAACTGAAGTATCATCCAAGCTAAGTGAAAGAGTGAGTATGAGGCAAGACTGATAGATGAAGTTAAGGCAATGAATCTGTAGCAAGAGTAGGTGCAGATTTGCTTCCGACATGAAAGTAATTCTAACGATCAACCATATTCAGGGAGGAATTAGGTCAGATCAAGAATGATTTGAAGATGACCTGCACATCCAGTGTATGATTGATATTTAGTCGAGTTGGAGTAAGAGATAATGAAAGGAATTGGGCTGTTGTATGTTTGAAGCTACTGATACTGTCCTAAAAGTTAATCTACTGAGGATAAACTGAAAGGGAAAGGGAGAAGTAGAAGGGAACAGGAAGAATGAAGAGAGAGGGAGAGAGTAAAGAGGAGGGAGGAATAAAAGGGAGAGGCGATTTGCGAAAGGAAAGGTGAAGAAGAGGTGTGAGGAAGCGAGGCTCCATTATGAAACTGCGTGATAACTAATGGTCCAGAAGATGAAGGGTTACGGACCTTATACTGATCAGGTAAAAGCTTTGGTTAGAGCAGACACGGCCGGACCGTGAAGGATATGGGAACTGTGTTAGGAAGGAATGAAGGTGTGTGAAGAACCGATACGTTTGCTGTACTGAGACAGGAAAGTGTATGGTCATCGTAGTGGTTTAGTGTGTTCAGAGCTCTTCATCGATAAGATGTTGGGATGACTTTGCCATCCGGTTAACTTTAAAGAAATATTGAGAAGTAGAAATCGGCAATGTTACTTTACATCTATCGAATATATCTTCGGAGAAAAATAAGCAAAGTGCCAGGGAGTAGAAACAACATGGTGGGAAGAGGTGTGGTAGACAGGAAACCGAAATATCAGTAAGGTGGACGAGTAGATTGATTCGGTAAAAGTGTGTTAGTGTTAAAAGTTGTCATTATATAGGTTTAGAGGAGATTGTACCGTCCAGTTTGAATGGATGACAATTGAAGATCTACCTAGACACGGTTTGCCGCCAGAGTGCAAGATGAAAACGGGATA
Organism: Panulirus ornatus; assembly: GCF_036320965.1. Taxonomy (NCBI): domain Eukaryota; kingdom Metazoa; phylum Arthropoda; class Malacostraca; order Decapoda; family Palinuridae; genus Panulirus; species Panulirus ornatus. The sequence continues at coordinate 21,437,907 of NC_092275.1, forward strand.
ATCTTGTGTCTGATGAGGAATATACAGAGGAGTTCAAATGACTTACCATTGGATCGCTTTCAGGCTGTTTGTGATAATGGAAGATGTCGGAAATGCACAGATTAATGTGGTAAAAGTTGGAAAGGTATATTACGTCGTATTTCGCAAGTCATTTTTATAGATGACACGAAAATGAGTTCATCATGTTATCTATGAGTGTTTCCTGGAAAGCTGGGTATGAAAAAGCCTCCATTAAACCAAGAACGTCTGTATTCACAAATAACTTGACTCTCATGTTTATGAAAAACTTCAGATTTGTTCAGCGAGTTGTTCACCTAGAGATGAAAAGAAATCTTCTTGGCTGCGGCCAGAGATACGTAACAAGGGTTTCCATGATATATAGGTAGAATGACTGGTCAGGTTAATGTGTAGAGACGACAGGAAAGTTAACACTTTCATATCATTAGGTCTCCAATGCAGGTAGACTTGGTCGAGACTATTTATCACACGAATGAATGTGTTCTTGTCGCCAGTGCCTTGCTCAGCTTCGGTGCGACCCACTGGTTTATTTAGAGGGTGTTGTAGCAAGCGAGTGTTGCTTTCAGTAACATGAGGGAGCAATTGTCGTGCATAGCAACATTGCATTGTAGTGTTGTGCTGAGCATGTGTAAAGCCACTGTGCACTAGTGAGATCGAATGTCGATTTGGAGACTCCCATTTTCGTCAAGCACTCGTCAGAATAGTTCCCTGAAATTCTAAAGGTCTGGCGTTTGCATTGATGCAGTAATAAATCCTATATCGGATTCCTGGATGTTGTGTGGATGTTACGAACCATATACTGTTTTAACATTCCTTCTTATCCCTGGGAAACATTTCAGTATCCAACGTCGTCAAAAGATGTGGAATGTTGCATTCACATGCGAATACCCAGTTTGATACAGCAAAAGCATTTTCAAAAGATCTTTTGAAATATCTCGTCTACAGTAGAAAAACTTTTCAACACAATCGTCGATTCTGTGACAGATGTACAGTTATCAGGAAAAGGCATTCAAGAATGACATGAATATCATGGATGTCGTTCGAAAACGGAGGTTATCTGCATCAAGCCTTCGGGATGGTGTCATGGAGTGAAATACGAGAAAATCTTTAAGGTTTTAGATTTTCTTTCTGTCATTTTGGCCTGCCCTTTTCTTCTCTACATCTCTGAACCTCGTCCTGTAACTATATCCGAGCCTAAAGAATCCAGGAGAATCATATCGACCTTGGCTAACCTGCTGCTGCTGCTGCTGCTGCTTTTGTGCCCTGTTCTTGGGACACGCACCTCACTTCAGCACTTGAGTTATCGCTGACGTCGGCTGGAGAGTCATCATATTGGACGCAGCGGTCCACAGGAAGGTATGAGCGGCTGCACTTATCCAGATTAGATCAGTGGGGAAAGCATCGGCGAATGTCTCGGATCGTAGCGAGATCATTGGAGTGGTAATCTACTGGTGTAGTTATAGGTGCGTTGCCTGAAGACTGGTGCGATGATGGACGTTCATCTAATGAATGGTGACGAGATGTATAGCCTCCTGCAGAGTAGAGAGGTGGACGTTTGTCTCTGTGTTTCTTGATATGGTCAGTGTCAAGTGATTATTGAATTGCAGTGAGATTGTTGAGATGTTAGGTGTTTTTGTCTCTTTGAAAACGTAGATGTTGCTTTGAAATGACTTCTGATGTTCGCTAACATCAAATGTATGTGCTTGCTTCTGTTTTCCTAGAGACTCCCTGGACATGGTAACAATTAAGACGGTACCTTTGGTCGTAAAACACACTTGAAATGGATGCATGATGCTATAGGGATAATTCAAGGACACTGCTCTGGTGATGTTTGAAAGGATACCTGTTCTTCACCTGCCTCGTGAGACGATGCCCGTCGTATTGAGCAGTGATAGTACGAAGTGTCTTTATTGAGTTAGTGTCGTGGCTGTTATAATGTTAGCGTTAAAGCCGTTGTTTCACTGTTATGACTCTTAGCTTCATGACTGTTTTCCCAGAGTGTTGTAATGGTGAATGCTCTTGAGTTTTAGATGAAAGGGGATTATAGCTTTTGCTGTATAAAAGAGGGTCTTATAGCAACTCGTGTTGAATAGCGAACATAATCTGTTTCAGGATATTCATGGCCACAAATAATCAACCAGAGCTTTACCCTGATTCAGTTGGCTTCGTTGTATCCCCCAACGTCAATGTTTTGTAAGCCTGGAGCAGGATAAAGAAAAAAGGCCTCTGTTAATAATGACCATTTGATTTTCTTCTCGTGTGTTGGACTAACACAATCCCGTTCACCCTACGACAAAAGGCATGGGGGCAATGCTTTCCTGGTAATGGGAAAGACGTGTTACAATAGGATATGGGAGGAAAGACTCTGGTGTATGAGAGAGACCCATTCTGAAGTGATTTCCAAGTGTAGGGGGAGAAGGACTTTTGTTCATTACTGGCATATCACCTTTGTGAATACGGATCCCATGTGTGTGTGTGTAGTCCATATTGACTTGATCCCTAGCTGATATGGCAATAGGAGTTTCATAAGTGTATGGAGCGACGCTGAGCATATAGGAAGCGAATTGACACTAATAAACGAAGTTAACTGCCACTGCAAAAGACGTTTCCCTTAAGACGTCAGAGTTTCGTGTAAAGGGAGCCATCGAACTGTCAGACTGAATGCTTTTTACTATTGTACTGGATGGTATCATACGATACAAAAAGCTTTACAGCCTTTTAAACTGAGTAGTTTGTAACAGTAAGAAGGAAAACGCTTTGTCATTCTTATTCGCTCTCTGTAGAATCCGACCTTCTAGCTTGGCATTGGCCAAAGACACATATGTAGATCTTGGGCAGTAAAGGGATGGACACTGGCGTCGTATTTATGCACATTGTTTAAAACTTTGGACACCTGAGTGTTGGGGGGCCGAAGCTCCTCTAATATTGGCGTAATACCCATCGTAAATCATGAGTTTTTTACACATTAGTGGCGCGCGGGGGGGAAGGCCTCCCCGCCTGGAGGCCCAGCGAACAGGATTTTATCCTTTGTGTCTTTTTCGTTCCTTTAGGATTTCGCATTATAAACCAACAGACATTTTCGATATCAAGCGATCTAATTACACTTGCTAAGCTAGGCGGGAAGGAAGATTACAGAATTCGTATATACATTTATGAGTATTTAAAAACCTATCGTTTTATTGACGAGTTTATTATAAATAGTTTATTAGAACACAATCCAAAATAAGAAAAATACTTTACTATATATATACTTTACGTTGCCAGACCAAGCTGCATTTTATGGTAAAGCAGATGGTATTGATTCTGATATACAAACTGTTGAAAATGTTGTTCGTTACTTTGTCTGCCATTTGTTTTGAGTACTTATGGATTGATAAGAGAGTAAACTGATTGGTTAATGTATACGAGCGATTGCTTTATCATATATCTATTTCTATGTATGTATCTGTCTGCCTGATCACTCGGGATTAATTGTATTTCTTTCATCCCAGCTCCGAGTGCGCTTTGTTAACTCGTGTCCACAGAGAAACGAACTTAACACAGTCTGAAATGTGATCGATATATTGCCAGACACGATGAGCATTATGCCACGACGGTCTTTCGTGTTTATCAGCCAAAGACTAGAGTACCAATCATGTTGATAACGGCCGTATTACAGTAGACTGTAGTAGCAAGTTTTACCCTACAGATGACGTTTTGAAAGATGCCAAATTTGAAGATTAGTTTCCAACGTATTAAAGTATTTGCTGATTAACCCCAGGGCAAAAAAATATAAAACTCGAGAAATATTTAGGCTTTTGAGTGTTGCATCCTCAGGGGGTTAAGCCAGATCAGCATATCAAGTTATGCTCACTGTACAAAATTCTAATCAGAATGACGATGGCTTACGCTTGGAAAAAGGCATTCGAGACGTTGGAGAACTTCACCACCGATGACAATGAACAATCTTGGGACCGACTTATGCAGGCCAAGATGAATTTTTTTTTTAAATAGTCTCAGGCAGGAGAGCGCGGGAGAGAAAGGTACGCGGGACGAGGAAGTCATTAGAAAATTGCATTGGTGAAAACCCCCCCCCCAGGCTGGCGAAATGATGAGAGATTGGTTGAGATTGATGGTGGTCGTCGGGTTGACGGTGGGTAGGGTGGTGGTGGTGGGTTGACGGGAGGGATCGCTGGGTAAAGATGGAAAATATTGAATAGATTCTTGTGGGCTTACGATATCAGGATTGTGCCATGGGCATCATTGTAGGGTTATGGGCAATGGAGGCATAATGGGATGCAAAGGTTTCGGTCGATTTGTCGACATGAGCCATGTCTTATGACTACGAATGTCCATATATATATATATATATATATATATATATATATATATATATATATATATATATATATATATATTTTTTTTATTATACTTTGTCGCTGTCTCCCGCGTTTGCGAGGTAGCGCAAGGAAACAGACGAAAGAAATGGCCCAACCCCCCCCCATACACATGTATATACATACGTCCACACACGCAAATATACATACCTACACAGCTTTCCATGGTTTACCCCAGACGCTTCACATGCCTTGATTCAATCCACTGACAGCACGTCAACCCCGGTATACCACATCGCTCCAATTCACTCTATTCCTTGCCCTCCTTTCACCCTCCTGCATGTTCAGGCCCCGATCACACAAAATCTTTTTCACTCCATCTTTCCACCTCCAATTTGGTCTCCCTCTTCTCCTCGTTCCCTCCACCTCCGACACATATATCCTCTTGGTCAATCTTTCCTCACTCATCCTCTCCATGTGCCCAAACCACTTCAAAACACCCTCTTCTGCTCTCTCAACCACGCTCTTTTTATTTCCACACATCTCTCTTACCCTTACGTTACTCACTCGATCAAACCACCTCACACCACACATTGTCCTCAAACATCTCATTTCCAGCACATCCATCCTCCTGCGCACAACTCTATCCATAACCCACGCCTCGCAACCATACAACATTGTTGGAACCACTATTCCTTCAAACATACCCATTTTTGCTTTCCGAGATAATGTTCTCGACTTCCACACATTCTTCAAGGCCCCCAGAATTTTCGCCCCCTCCCCCACCCTATGATCCACTTCCGCTTCCATGGTTCCATCCGCTGCCAGATCCACTCCCAGATATCTAAAACACTTCACTTCCTCCAGTTTTTCTCCATTCAAACTCACCTCCCAATTGACTTGACCCTCAACCCTACTGTACCTAATAACCTTGCTCTTATTCACATTTACTCTTAACTTTCTTCTTCCACACACTTTACCAAACTCAGTCACCAGCTTCTGCAGTTTCTCACATGAATCAGCCACCAGCGCTGTATCATCAGCGAACAACAACTGACTCACTTCCCAAGCTCTCTCATCCCCAACAGACTTCATACTTGCCCCTCTTTCCAAAACTCTTGCATTTACCTCCCTAACAACCCCATCCATAAACAAATTAAACAACCATGGAGACATCACACACCACTGCCGCAAACCTACATTCACTGAGAACCAATCACTTTCCTCTCTTCCTACACGTACACATGCCTTACATCCTCGATAAAAACTTTTCACTGCTTCTAACAACTTTCCTCCCACACCATATATTCTTAATACCTTCCACAGAGCATCTCTATCAACTCTATCATATGCCTTCTCCAGATCCATAAATGCTACATACAAATCCATTTGCTTTTCTAAGTATTTCTCACATACATTCTTCAAAGCAAACACCTGATCCACACATCCTCTACCATATATATATATATATGGGAGGCAAGTTGTTAGAAGCAGTGAAAAGTTTTTATCGAGGATGTAAGGCATGTGTACGTGTAGGAAGAGAGGAAAGTGATTGGTTCTCAGTGAATGTAGGTTTGCGGCAGGGGTGTGTGATGTCTCCATGGTTGTTTAATTTGTTTATGGATGGGGTTGTAAGGGAGGTAAATGCAAGAGTCCTGGAAAGAGGGGCAAGTATGAAGTCTGTTGGGGATGAGAGAGCTTGGGAAGTGAGTCAGTTGTTGTTCGCTGATGATACAGCGCTGGTGGCTGATTCATGTGAGAAACTGCAGAAGCTGGTGACTGAGTTTGGTAAAGTGTGTGGAAGAAGAAAGTTGAGAGTAAATGTGAATAAGAGCAAGGTTATTAGGTACAGTAGGGGTGAGGGTCAAGTCAATTGGGAGGTGAGTTTGAATGGAGAAAAACTGGAGGAAGTGAAGTGTTTTAGATATCTGGGAGTGGATCTGTCAGCGGATGGAACCATGGAAGCGGAAGTGGATCATAGGGTGGGGGAGGGGGCGAAAATTTTGGGAGCCTTGAAAAATGTGTGGAAGTCGAGAACACTATCTCGGAAAGCAAAAATGGGTATGTTTGAGGGAATAGTGGTTCCAACAATGTTGTATGGTTGCGAGGCGTGGGCTATGGATAGAGATGTGCGCAGGAGGATGGATGTGCTGGAAATGAGATGTTTGAGGACAATGTGTGGTGTGAGGTGGTTTGATCGAGTAAGTAACGTAAGGGTAAGAGAGATGTGTGGAAATAAAAAGAGCGTGGTTGAGAGAGCAGAAGAGGGTGTTTTGAAATGGTTTGGGCACATGGAGAGAATGAGTGAGGAGAGATTGACCAAGAGGATATATGTGTCGGAGGTGGAGGGAACGAGGAGAAGAGGGAGACCAAATTGGAGGTGGAAAGATGGAGTGAAAAAGATTTTGTGTGATCGGGGCCTGAACATGCAGGAGGGTGAAAGGAGGGCAAGAAATAGAGTGAAGTGGAGTCATGTGGTATACAGGGGTTGACGTGCTGTCAGTGGATTGAAGCAAGGCATGTGAAGCGTCTGGGGTAAACCATGGAAAGCTGTGTAGGTATGTATATTTGCGTGTGTGGACGTGTGTATGTACATGTGTATGGGGGGGGGGGGGTTGGGCCATTTCTTTCGTCTGTTTCCTTGCGCTACCTCGCAAACGCGGGAGACAGCGACAAAGTATAAAAAAAAAAAAAAAAAAAATATATATATATCCCTGAGGATAGGGGAGAAAGAATACTTCCCACGTATTCCCTGCGTGTCGTAGAAGGCGACTAAAAGGGGAGGGAGCGGGGGGCTGGAAATCCTCACCTATCTTTTTTTTTTTTTTTTCTAATTTTCCAAAAGAGGGAACAGAGAAGGGGGCAAGGTGAGGATATTCCCTCAAAGGCCCATTCCTCTGTTCTCAACGCTACCTCGCTAATGCGCGAAATGGCGAATAGTATGAAAGAAATATATATATAAAACGTGACTTCGAAGACGAATGCCCTTGTGTAAAACGTGACTTCGAAGACGAAAGCCCTTGTATATAACGTGACTTCGAAGACGAAAGTCCTTGTATATAACGTGACTTCGAAAACGAATGCCCTCGTATAAAATGCAACTTCGAAGACGAATGCCCTTGTATAAAATGCGACTTCGAAGACGAATGCCCTTGTATATAACGTGACTTCGAAGACGAAAGCCCTTGTATAAAATGTGACTTCGAAAACGAATGCCCTTGTATATAACGTGACTTCGAAGACGAATTCCCTTGTATAGAATGCGACTTCGAAGACGAATGCCCTTGTATATAACGTGACTTCGAAGACGAAAGCCCTTGTATAAAACGTGACTTCGAAAACGAATGCCCTTGTATAAAATGCGACTTCGAAGACGAATGCCCAACTATATAAATGACTTCACTGATATTTAAAACCGTTTAAAGTTCAAGATAATATGTATACGACTGGTATGGTAGACTGTGTGTAATAAGATTCGTCTCATGTGATGATCAAAATATTAGTTATGGCAGAGTTGCCACACGAGAGAGAATGAATATACTGGGGGATAATTCTTCCGTGCCTCAGTATTGCTTTGAGCAGCTTGCGCATTTGCTGGTGATCAGAGAAGCCTTAATAGGTAGTGTACAATTTAACGATGAAACATTAAGCAGGTGGCGTGTTTGATGACCTTATCAGCAGACCCAACGCTTCTGTGTAAACACTCTCTCTCTCTCTCTCTCTCTCTCTCTCTCTCTCTCTCTCTCTCTCTCTCTCTCTCTCTCTCTCTCTCTCTCTCTCTCTCTCTCTCTCTCATTTTTCCTCCTTTTTAGTTCTCTCTTCCCCCCCTGTTCCACACTCTCCCCACTCCCTCGCTCTATCTAGTCCATGTGTACCAATTACCCAGTAATTTGCACTTCACACACTCGCCCCATCACCATCTCTCACGCGCCCCCACCCCCATATCAACCAGTTGTGAAGGCTGAAGTTAAACATCACACATAATGAATCATCACCACCGAATGATGTTTGAAAATTACGAGTTTAGGCAACTAATTCAATAGACGAAATGTCGTATCTAACTCTCGCTTGTTACAGACTGTAACTACTAGATTGATAAAACGTCATTTATAGCATAAGATAAGCATTCTAGATTTATATAACTTTATTACGATATAACCAATAGACTAGGCTGGAATAAATCTTCTGTTCCGTACAGTCGTATGTGCCAGGTGGGAATAAATCTTATGTTCCATACGGTCATATGTGCCAGGCTGAAATAAATCCTCTGTTACGTAGTCATATGTGCCGGGTGGGATTAAATCCTCTGTTACGTAGTCATATGTGCCAGGTAGGATTAAATCCTCTGTTACGTAGTCATATGTGCCAGATGGGAGTAAATCTGTTACATAGTCATATGTGCCTTGAGTCGTACAGCTCCTGCCAGGGCTGGAGAACAGACGTCTACATCTAAACCTGTCCTGAGAGCTTGGCTCTGCCAGGGGAAGGCAAGGGGAGGGTAGCATTACCAGCGTCGAGACTTCCTCATACGGTTTGCTATTTTCGTAGCTGCTGGCCATCCTGGTTCGTATGTCAACCGCTTACTGACAAGTCTCTCTCAAGGGGATGGCGTATTGTTCTTATAAACACGGATGTCATCAGTGGTTTATGTATATATATATATATATATATATATATATATATATATATATATATATATATATATATATATATTTTTTTTTTTTTTTTTTTTTTTTTTTTTTTTCCAAAAGAAGGAACAGAGAATTGTGCCAGGTGAGGGTATTCCCTCAAAGGCCCAGTCCTCTGTTCTTAACGCTACCTCGCTAATGCGGGAAATGGCGAATAGTTTGAAAGAAAAAAGAAAAGAATATATATATATATATGTGTGTGTGTGTGTGTGTGTGTGTATTATTTATTTACTATACTTTGTCGAAGTCTCCCGCGTTAGCGAGGTAGCGCAAGGAAACAGACGAAAGAACGGCTCAACCCACCCACATACACATATACATACCTATACATCTCAACGTATACATATATATACACACACAGACATATACATATATACACATGTACATAATTCATACTTTCTGCCCTTATTCATTTCCGTCGCCACCCCACCACACATGAAATGAAAAACCCCTCCCCCCGCATGTGCGCGAGGTATCGCTAGGAAAAGACACCAAAGGCTACATTTGTTCACACTCAGTCCCTAGCTGTCATGCATAATGCACCGAAACCACAGCTCCCTTTCCACATCCAGGCACCACAAAACTTTCCATGGTTTACCCAAGACGCTTCACGTGCCATGGTTCAATCCATTGACAGCACGTCAACCCTGATATACCACATCGTTCCAATTCACATTATTCCTTGCACGCCTTTCACCTTCCTGCCTGTTCAGGCCCCGATCACTCAAAATCTTTTTCACTCCATCTTTCCACCTCCAGTTTGGTCTCCCACTTCTCGTTCCCTCCACCTCTGACACATATATCCTCTTTGTCAATCTTTCCTCACTCATTCTCTCCATGTGACCAAACCATTTCAAAACAGCCTCTTCTGCTCTCTCAACCACACTCTTTATATTACCACACATCTCTCTTACCCTTTCATTGCTTACTCGATCAAACCACCTCACACCACATATTGTCCTCAAACATCTCATTTCCAGCACATCCACCCTCCTCCGCTCAACTCTATCTATAGCCCACGCCTCGCAACCATATAACATTGTTGGAACCACTATTCCTTCAAACATACCCATTCTTGCTTTCCAAGATAACGTTCTCGACATCCACACATTTTTCAACGCTCCTAGAACTTTTGCCCCCTCCCCCACTCTATGATTCACTTCTGCTTCCATGGTTCCATCCGGTGCCAAATCCACTCCCAGATATCTAAAACACTTCACTTCCTCCAATTTTTCTCCATTCAAACCTTTCTCCCAATTGACTTGTCCCCCAACCCTACTGTACCTAATGACCTTTGCTCTTATTCACATTTACTCTCAGCTTTCTTCTTCCACACACTTTACCAAACTAAGTCACCAGCTTCTGCAGTTTCTCACCCGAATCAGCCACCATCGCTGTATCATCAGCGAACAACAACTGACTCGCTTCCTAAGCTCTCTCATCCACAACAGACTGTATACTTGCCCCTCTTTCCAAAACTCTTGCACTCACCTTTCTAACAACCCCATCCATAAACAAATTAAACAACCATGGAGACATCACGCACCCCTGCCACAAACCAACATTCAATGAGAACCAGTCACTTTCCTCTCTTCCTACACGTACACATGCCTTACATCCTCTATAAAAACTTTTCACTGCTTCTAACAACTTACCTACCACACCATATATTCTTAATACCTTCCACAGAGCATCTCTATCAAGTCTGTTATATGACATCTCCAGATCCATAAATGCTACATACAAATCCATTTGCTTTTCTAAGTATTTCTCACATACATTCTTCAAAGCAAACCCCTGAACCACACTTCATCTATCACTTCTGAAACCACACTGCTCTTCCCCAATCTTATGCTCTGTACATGCCTTCACCCTCTCAATCAATACCCTCCCATATAATTTCCCAGGAATACTCAACAAACTTATACCTCTGAAATTTGAGCACTCACTTTTATCCTCTTTGCCTTTGTACAATGGCACTATGCAGGCATTCCGCCAGTCCTTAGGCACCTCACCATGAGTCATACATACATTAAATATCCTTACCAACCAGTCAATAATACATTCACCCCCCTTTTTGATAAATTCCACTGCAATACCATCCAAACCCGCTGACTTGCCGGCTTTCATCTTCCGCAAAGCTTTTACTACCTCTTCTCTGTTTACCAAATCATTCTCCCTATCCCTCTCACTTTGCACACCACCTCGACCAAAACACCCTATATCTGCCACTCTATTATCAAACACATTCAACAAACTTTCAAAATACTCACTCCATCTCCTTATCACATCAACACTACTTATCACCTCCCCATTAGCCCCCTTCACTGAAGTTCCCATTTGTTCCTTTGTCTTGTGCACTTTATTTACCTCCCTCCAAAACATCTTATTTTTACTGAAATTTAATGATGCTTTCTCACCCCAACTCTCATTTGCCCTCTTTCTCGCCTCTTGCACCTTTCTCCTGACCTCCTGCCTCTTTATTTTATACATCTCCCAGTCATTTGCATTATTTTTTTGCAAAAATCGTCCAAATGCCTCTCTCTTCTCTTTCACTAATAATCTTACTTCTTCATCCCACCCCTCACTACCCTTTCTAAACTGCCCACCTCCCACGCTTCTCATGCCACAAGCATCTTTTGCGCAAGCCATCACTGCTTCCCTAGATACATCCCATTCCTCCTCCACTCCCCTTACGTCCTTTGTTCTCAACTTTTCCATTCTGTACTCTTATATATATATATATATATATATATATATATATATATATATATATATATATATATATATATATATATATATATATATATATATTATCCCTGGGGATTAGGGAGAAAGAATACTTCCCACGTATTCCCTGCGTGTCGTAGAAGGCGACTAAAAGGGGAGGGAGCGGGTGGCTGGAAATCCTCCCCTTTCTTGTTTTTTTTAATTTTCCAAAAGAAGGAACAGAGAAGGGGGTCAAGTGAGGATATTCCCTCTAAGGCCCAGTTCTCTGTTCTTAACGCTACCTCGCTAACGCGGGAAATGGCAAATAGTATGAAAGAAAAAAAGATATATATATATATATATATATATATATATATATATATATATATATATATATATATATATATATATATATATATATATATATATAAATTTGTACGGTACGTAGGAACACGAATGTAAGTCTTTCCTCGTATTGCATATCAAAAACGCAGAAATGCAGACATGAACGGACAGACAGACGGAGACAGACAGACAGACACACACTTATGTATTCCCGCCGGAACGAAGCTAACCAGGTTAAAGAGCACTGCACTATGCCCCTCCAAACCTTTAGAAAAGGTGTGACAATGAAAGTCTTTACCACCTCATAAATTACACACGTCTTCGCTGCGGTTGCACCGGCCATCAATACCACAACCATTTCCCCTGCCACGTCGGGGAAATATGCACAAGTACGGAAATAACAACGTCCTCTCTCTCTCTCCCCCTCCCTATATCTTTCTGGAGGGGAAGATTCATTAGGCAGTGCCCAGATATTTAAGACTCCGGGCGTTAAAAATGAGAATGCAGAGGAACAGGTGAACGGGGCAGAGTGAGGAGCCGTAGAGAATGAAAGATGACAGGGCGTGTGATGATGAAGAGGGGGGTACTGTACCGTTGCGAGCTGTTGGGAGACGACAGGGCGTGTGACGACGAAGGGTGGTACCGTACCGTTGCGAGCTGTTGGGAAACGACAGGGCGTGTGACGACGAAGGGGGGTACCGTACCGTTGCGAGCTGTTGGGAAACGACAGGGCGTGTGACGACGAAGAGGGGTACTGTACCGTTGCGAGCTCTTGGGAGACGACAGGGCGTGTGATGATGAAGAGGGGGTACTGGACCTTTGCAAGCTGTTGGGAGACGACAGGGCGTGTGACAACGAAGAGGGCTGGGCGTGTGATGATGAAGAGGGCAGGGCGTGTGATGATGAAGAGGGGTACCGTACCTTTGCAAGCTGTTGGGAGCCGACAGGACGTGTGACGACGAAGATGGGTACCGTACCGTTGTGAGGTGTTGGGAAGCCGAAGGAATGCATTCAAATGAATAAAAAGCGAAAGAGGAAAGAAAAAAGAATGAAGTCAAGTAGTTGAAAGAACTTTTTTTGAGTGAACGCTGCACTAAAGTAGAGATGAACATTGATACCATATTTGAGCGAAGCTTGGATAAAGGGACGAATTTATTCTGCAAAACATAGAGGAAAAGAAAAGAAAATTGTTGCTGGTTGAATGCAACTTGAACTCAAAGAGCAACAGACCACTGGGTCCGAACGAGGCCAAGCGTTTGTGATAGTGGAAGAGAACAGAAACCCATGGATGAACGTAGTATGGATAGAAAGATATAGTTTTCTCAGAGAGGAAAGAACCACCGTAAACGTATTGTATTAGCTAAGCGGGTGTAAAATCACGTCAATCGTGGATCTAACAGAACTTGATTCGACGGAAAACATATATACAGGGGGATAGTGGGTACCATTATCGTCAGTGTCTGGGGTGGAAACGAATATGGAAGAATATGTTCAAAATGTAAAGAGAGGAGAAAAAAAAAAAAAGAGGACAGTTTGTTGACCGAACGTAATTTGATGAAGAACAAGTACACCAGGAAATTACTACCATTGTCTGTAGTGTCGGTGAAGTGGGGGGGGGGTTATAAGGAAAGTAACAGCGTGCCGTGAAATGATGGAGGGACGGAATGGCTAAAAGGATCACAAAGTCGAAAGAGGGGAACGGGAGATTTTGATCAACCGGGGAGGGAAGACAAAGAGGTGGAAGATGAGGGACAAACGAGTGACGATTATTTCAGGGGTGGTGAAAGGTAGGGAGTGTGTACTGATTATGGATTCGCCTCGACACCTGCTGGGAAGGGGGCCGCCACCCAACGGAAAATACATATAAGAACGTCTTTGTTGAAACTCCTTGACATTCAGAACAAAAGGCAAATGAAAGGCGTCTAGATAATCGTCTTAATACGAGAAGGGATGGTCAAGAAATCGATATAATGATGAGTAACGGTGAAATTGAGCATATTTGAGTGAATATTAATTCTATAGACGGTGAAATTGTTCGAGAGAGCTATTGTGAAATCCGTTATAGTATAAGGGAATATTATACGTCCCTAAATCAGTACAGAAAACGTCTGCGATCTTAGAATTCAACTCTCTGTAGACAGCCAAAATCCTCTGAAGTACATGTACTAAAACCCCTTTGGAAAAATATGTTGGAATCGAAAGATTAGTGTTCGAAATAAGGGAAAATCAGTTCTTGAAATATCCCTAAACTTAGTGGCTTAACCCGTATGAGTAACTCATGCAAAATGAGGGAAAACACGGTAAGAAATGCTTAGCTATGCGCCATCATGAGTGTTATGAGGGAAAGATTTTATGCAAGCGAGTGACTTGCTGGCAAGCTCAACCTCTGAATAATATGTAATGTAAAAGTGTCACTAGGTCGTCACTGTTGCCGAAAGAGAGCAAGAGAAAGACATCCAGATATAGAAACGGGGACACAGAGTACGGAACAGACAGAAAGCAAGACAGACAGGAGGAAGGGGGAAAAAAAATAATGCAACTGAGGATGAAATTCGGGGAATGAAAGAGCTTTGTCTGCGTGACGGGGGAGGAAATTACATTAATTAAACGGTCCTTAAATTTGGCATTTTCAGCTCTCCCAAATGGCGTCGACTTTAAACAAATCCTGCTCTCTAACGACCCGGAATTAGCCAGAGGGATATTGAGATGCCACTGCCCTTCCTTCAAAAAAAAAAAGAAAATCGATCACCAAATATCTTGTGTGTATATATAATATATATATATATATATATATATATATATATATATATATATATATATATATATTTTTTTTTTTTTTTTCAAACTATTCGCCATTTCCCGCGTTAGCGAGGTAGCGTTAAGAACAGAGGACTGGGCCATTGAGGGAATATCCTCACCTGGCCCCCTTCTCTGTTCCTTCTTTTGGAAAATTAAAAAAAATTGAGAGGGGAGGATTTCCAGCCCCCCGCTCCCTCCTCTTTTAGTCGCCTTCTACGACACGCAGGGAATACGTGGGAAGTATTCTTTCTCCCCTATCCCCAGGGATATATATATAAAACCTTTTTTTTGATCTCGGAAGCCAAGAATTTTGTGTACAAGTTCCAGATATTTTCATTACCCCTTTTAGATGGAAAAGAACAGACGACCCGGCAGGCGTCCAAGACGAATGCCAAGGACCGAGAAAACTCAGCCCCCGTCTGAGAATTTTCGAACCCGCCAGCCGGTCGGCCAGTGTGTGTGTGTGTGTTTGGCCGTCCCCATGAAGACTGACCGTCCCCGAGAGGGACGTGAGTTCTGTCGGTGTCTAGAGTATGAGGTACCGCACATGCGTCATGTAGGGGGATGATAATGGGAGTAATCAGAGCTATACGTATAGAGGTGAGTGAATGGTGAGGCTATTCGGTAGCTGCCCTCTTACCGTTTCAGCTATGTCTGAACGCAACCCGACCTCCATTCGGGTCGTCACTTGTTACCCAAATGGCGTCCCAACTACATCTCTTCGTTATGTATCAACTGACTGTTATATTTCTTGTATGTCCCCTGATGATGTGCTCGTTACACGAAAGTGCACTTGGGAACTCATCGTGTTTCATTTCCCCGTGGACATATGGGAATATACTTGATCACGCGCTAAACTGTGATATTTTTCTGCGTATTTTGAACCACTTTAGGGTAACTTGGGTAAAAGATTCATATATGTTGACTCCTGAACCTTCTACCCCATTTTTAAATCCCCCTGAGATGTAAAATACACGAAAATGCACTTGGGACGTATATTTTTCATTTTCCTTTTGTTTATCATCGTGTTGTGTGTGTGTGTGTGTGTGTGTGTGTGTGTGTGTGTGTGTGTGTGTGTGTATGTGTGTTTGTACACACACACACACACAAGCCTAAGCCAGCAGCTACCTATTCATCCACCACCAACCCCGAGGGGAGGATGAATTGCTGACACTGACTGTGGGCTGACTGTGTGTGTGTGTGTGTGTGTGTGTGTGTGTGTGCATAATACTAAACTGATAGATAAGTAGACCGACAAGAAGTATTGGAAACTGGTCGGTAGTCTTATGACCGTCTCATTGGGCCTGAAAGTACGCTCAAGTTGGCCGAGGTCTGAAGGCGTCACGATCGTATTGAGAAAGTTTCCCCTGAATACATGCTGGAGGAGGAGGAGGAGGAGGCGCGGGTGTGAACTTTTAACTGGATATTGGTATATGTTTGACTTTGGAAGACTGCTGGAAAAGATCTAATGGAGTTGCGTCCATATTCATACGTTTTAAGATCGTGTTCCAGAATTGGATTATTGGTATGGACTCATTCATGACGAGAGGTAACGGTATTGCATATCCTTCGTAATCTTGAAAGAGGAAGTTATATACTACGTACGTAGAGTTCTTGGAACTCCTGTTTGGAGATGTAGTTAAGCTGAATTACGGAATGGATTCTCTGCTTCTGTATGTCGAAACGCTTACGGTGCATTAGAACATAACACTTTGGACCAACTTCAAAGACAAGATGATTATACAACAGATTACGTAACAAGATTGATGGAAACTCTTATCGATTATGATTTTAGAAACTGGTTTCATAGATCTGTCATTCTGGCTATCCATACTGCAAAGTAGATAATCATATCTGATTTTGAAGTATAATTTTGAATACTGGTTCAATATATCTATTTCATAATGTCACTTCGTATATGCTCGCAATCACTGAATTCTTACTGTAACCTTTTTGCCTTTCAGGTAAGCCCAGGGTGGAAACATTGGTGCACAGGGGACGTACTCACCATAATTGAAAAGTTAAGTCCTGACGAAGGTATGATTGATCTCGCTCAATAGTTATCGCCTCTTAACCTAACGCAAAGGGAGAAGTGGTGGTGTCCAGGCGTGGAGCGTTACGTCCAGTGGGTCGTACCAGTCTGTCGTGTAACATGACAGAATTACGTAAATACAGGAGAGGGAAGGAAGAGAAAATGGTTTAGTGTGTGAGCCAGTGAGAGTGAGGAAGAGAGAGAGAGAGTAAAGGACGCCGAGTGAAGCTAGAAGAGTGAGACGAAAGAGCGTACGGCTGGGAGAGGGTACCACTGGGAGTGTGAGTGCCTGGGAGTGTGACGAACTGTGAAAATGAAAGACTGGCACATCAGGAGAGAGAGAGAGAGAGAGAGAGAGAGAGAGAGAGAGAGAGAGAGAGAGAGAGAGAGAGAGATTAGATATGTCAGGTATTTGGAATGTTGAGGTCTGAGTAAAGAGTAAGATTGAAAATGTAAGAGACCGAGATAAAAAGAGATTGGTTGAGTGGAAGATCAAGGGACTGGGAGATTGAGGAATTAGGATCTGGGGAGATGGCATGATTGGACGACTGAGAAATATAGAAAAAACCATACAAGACGGATCTACAAAGTAATATCAACAAAGTAATATATATATATATATATATATATATATATATATATATATATATATATATATATATATATATATATATATATATATATATTGAGACATGCATGAGACCATAAACCAAGAAGATAACATGTCAGTTATCCTGTAGTGGCGTAATCTGCTGATGATAATGATAATCTTTATTTCTCTGTAATTAATGTTGACTAACAGACTGGAAATGATGATGATGGATCTGTTTGAAGGAATCTGTTCTTTGGACGCTTACGCCACCAGTAGTCTGCATATTTCGACGTTCAGTGACCCAGTTTCTAGGCAATTATTTCACCCCTTTGATGTGAAACCACTTTGCTTCTAAGACTAAACCAAGAGCCCTTAGTAACAGGATCTTCATTTTTCTTTTCATTGTTAATACCATAGATTTTACTTATATATATGTTCATAATTCTCAAATATTTTCTACTTAGGCCGAAGGCAATAGATTCAGATACTTTAATTCCTTTACCTGTCATGCAATTCCTGTATGTGGAATCGAAGAATAGAATCAAATACGACAAATGTGTTACAATTGTCCGTAGTTTGCATTACCAAATCGAGGCGAATTGATAGTGTTGTCATTGTTACGGGCTAGGAGAAGATTACCTGTAACCCAAGTCGTCTGTGAAGATCAAGAGAAGAGAGATAGAAACTGAGTTAGGGAGAAGGAGTTAGTCAGTTGGTGATTTGGTGTGTAGATAGTGAAATACTGTGTAGAATGCCGGGCAGGCATACAGAGAGTTGGTGATAACTGTGAACAAAGGCGTTTTGGACAGACTTGGCTTATTGACTGATAGTTCCTGTCAGCCAAATGACACTCTAAATGACCAAGTAAAGGACAAGGTGGGGGATGGACAGATGACACGCCAAATGATATACCAAGCAAAGACGAGTGAAAATATATACATCACACTGGAAGACATATGTGCCAAACTTCTACAGAAGAAAGGGAAACGTGTGATGAATGTCAGATGACAATTGTAAGGAAACACCACGAGCGAAATGTAATACGGGGGCTCATAAGACGAGGTGAATGTTCCTCCCACGCTGAACTTGGCAACAAAGCCTCCATTGCTTCCGGCAAATTTACGTAGCGGGGGTGTCCCGGAGGTGAGAATTTCGTGCCACCATCTGTAAAATGTAACTTATATTGCTGCCGGGGAAGTTTCAGGCTTTCTTGCGGTTTTATTTGTGTGTGTGTGTGTGTGTGTGTGTGTGTGTGTGTGTGTGTGTGTGTGTGTGTGTGTGTGTGTGATTACCATTCGTGTGTTACGGGAACAGAGTTTTACACTCGTGTTGCCCAGTCTCTCATCCCTGTGTATTACACACGTGTTGCCCAGTCTCTCAACCTTGTGTATTACACTCGTGTTGCCCAGTCTCTCAACCCTGTGTATACGCACTATGTCTTACACTCCTATGGAGGAATACACACACAAATACATACACACACTAGCCAACGCTAGGTTCCTATTCTATCGACCAGTCTGTAGGGGAAGATGAACTGCTGGAAAGACACTGTTTCATCAAAGGCTCTGCTGTGTATGAGGCACTGCTCTTCGCCACACGGGAAGCTCTGTCCTATAGAGTAAACGTTGCTCTGTAAGAAACTCTGCCACGTAAGAAGCACTGCTATAGGAAGCATTGTAAGAAGCACCGACCTGTAACAAGCAGTGCTATGTACGCTGCATTGTGAAGGCCTGCTGTGTAGGAATCGCTGCCATTTGGATAGCACTGCTCTTTAGGAAGCACTGCCTTATAGATAGCACTGCTCTTTAGGAAGCACTGCCTTATAGATAGCACTGCTCTGTGAGAAGCAACGCCCCTTTAGATAGCATTGCCTAATGTGGAAGCCCTTCTCTTTTGGAAGCACTGCCCTATAGATAGCACTGCTCTGGAAGAAGCACTACCCTATAGATAGCACTGCTCTGGAAGAAGCACTGCCCTATAGATAGCACTGCTCTGGAAGAAGCACTACCCTATAGATAGCACTGCTCTGTAAGAAGCACTGCCCTATAGATAGCACTGCTCTGGAAGAAGCACTGCCCTATAGATAGCACTGCTCTGGAAGAAGCACTGTCTTATAGATAGCACTGCTCTGCAGGAGGCATGTGCGTGGTAGGAGCTGTTATATGAGACAAAATGCTTTGTAAGTAGCACTGCAAGATGGGTCGTGTTAGTGAAGGCACTGCTCTGTGGAAAAAAAAAAAAAGAGGGCGCGGCTTTTCTCACAGTCGCCTCTCTCTGTGTGAGAAGCGCGGCTCTGTGAGTGTAGCGGCCGCGCTTCTGAGCCGCGTAAGGACGTTGCGTCGATGAATTTCTTTCTGCGAGCAGCTCGTGATGGTCCTTCAATCCTGGCGACAAGGACACTCCACCTCCAATTAGCGACATTTCTCTCTCATTCTCTATCTTGTCCTACGACGGAGATTTTTTTTTCTTTTTTTTAACTTCTTATTCCCTTCTTTTTCCCCCCCATCTCTCCTCCTCCTCCTCCTCCTCCTCAGAGTTGTTTCGTAAGTTTTAAAGATCGCGTAATCTGACGGCCACCAATGGACGACACACCTTGTTTTTTTGTCTTTTTTCCAACTTTGGTTTACACACTGTGGGACGGATTACCAGTGTGTGTGTGTGCTTGCCTCTGTCAATCCAGTCAGCTCATGAAGTATTATCTACGTTTCTATAACCTAATGATGAACCTAATGATACAATTTCTATGTAATATCAATCTTAAGAGGTTCTGGAAGAGAAAACGGTCTCTGTATATTCATAGAGTCATTAGTAGAGCAATTTGCGCTATTCACCTCTTTCCAAAAATATCTTCCATTTCTCTCGAAAGTTCCTAGACTCGTTCCAGCTCTAATTTTCCTCATTTTTTTTTTTTCAGGTATCGCACCATTTCCCTTGACCATCTGCCACATTTTCCTGTACTCCTCCGAATTCTTCGAACTCGTTCCCTTGCATGTACCCTCCACATACACCACCTTTTTTTATCTCTCTCGCTAACGATTTAACTGCTTCGTTCCATCGTCCACAAGCCTTTTCCATTCGTCCACATCCCACCGTCCTCATGCCACACACTTCCACCCGCGTGTTGCACCACTACTTCCGTAGATTCCTTCCCATCTTTTTATTCACAAGTCGCCTATATTTCTTTTATTTTCGAGATTCTTCACAAACTCTTGCCCTATTCGCTACCGAAGAGATAACCAGATACAACTCCCGCCGATCCTTGCAGCACGTCCTAATCTACGCGTGTCAATTAACCCATGATCCAATAAGGCCATGTGACCTCCGTCCTAACTCCATCATGTATCCTTAGATGTGCCTTTTTTTCACAAGTTGATCTACCAGTTTTCTTTTTTCCCCATTTCCCCATTGCGTCTTCGACTCTCTGCCTCATGATTCAGTTCTGGATTGCCATATCAGCTGCCTTCGCATTCAAATCCTCAAGCTCGTAGATACAAACCTTGACATTAAAGCCATCAAAACTTTTCACTCGTTACCAGAAAGAAAAAGAATAATAAAGCAGCACTCCTCTAATCTTGTCTTCTACCACTATGCGTAACATAAGCTCAGACATTTACCCACGCCTCGTCGTATACAATCCTTTCAACCCACGTCAGTACTTCTTTGCCTGTTTGAACACCATTCCACAGCTCCTCCTCCTCCAGAAGTAGCACCTCGTCTCCTTTCGCTCTTGTGCCCTCACGATGGACTTTCCCTCAGCCGAACATCATTCCCCCACTGCCACCCGCGTTGTTGTAGCAGCATTGTATGGGGTTGTGTTTTTTCCCTTGGCCACCATATCCCGATTTCTCAAAGGTCCACCACCACCACAGCGCTGACCACGATTTTTGTCAAGAGTCATTAGGACCCTTAGAAATCCCAGTCGTTTGGTTTGTCTGAGTTGTTCGAACCCTGGTTGTTTGGCGGGCCTCCCTACCATGGGCCTTGAATACCATAGACTCTAAATCTGCTGAGCAACAGAAGATAAGATTGAAAATAGACGTAAAAATCGCGGTTGACCTTGATGGCACAAGCAAGCAATGCGGAGAAACGTTGAAAAAAAAGAAAAAGGCGAAATGGATTCTCGGATTTATAGGTAAGGCATTTGAATCTATATCGGAAATTCATCCTCGCTCTTCAATTCAGTGGTGCGTCCTCATATTGAATACTGTATTCAGTATTTTGCCAGCCTGCTCTCACGAAAAAAGCACACTATACACGGAGATAATGAGCCGGTTTGTCGGCAAGCTAATTTCAACTCTTAATTCCCCACATCATCTGGTTAGTTTGAGCTAATTTCATGGAATCCGAGTCTCTAAAGCGTCTTGGAATGACATGTGAATACTTTCAAAGTAAGAGCGTTACATACGCTTATATTTATGAAACGTATAATCGCCAAGCAGACTATAAGTACTATAACCCGAAGCCAAGAATATTATAAGAGGAGAGTAAAGCTAGGTTAATGACCTTAATGGTCTTTTAACGGCTCAGTAACATAAAACTAGCGAAAGTTCAACCCACCAAAAAAAAAGACTTGAATCTCCCAAACTATTTCAGCTGTATTCATAGATATGATAGGTGGTTGGGAAAGGAAGGGGGAGGGAAAGTAGTTGATTACGATACAACAAAAGGGGTCGTTAACCCTGTTGACAATCACGGTGAAATACTGCAGTAAGTTCATATACAACAGCGTGTGACCGGAGAGAGATTTTGTTTGGTTATCTTGAACTCGTTTCCACTCGTACGAAGGGGGGACATAATGACTGCAGCCTTTCGCCTTATACCCACAAGTTGTTTGTCGAGTAGTACTGAAGAGAATTGAATCCCCCATATCTGTGAGTTGAAGTAAATTGAACCCCCATATCTGTTAGTTGGAAGTGAAAGGAGTCCACTATATCTGGTCGTTGAAGCGAATTGAATTCCTCATTTCTGTGAGTTGGAGTGAACTGAATCCCTCGTATCTGTGAGCTGATGCGAGTTGAAGTCCCCATACCTGTGGGCTGAAGTAAGTTAAATTCCCCATATTATTATAATGTGCCTAAACCTATTGCATACTATGTGTCCTCCCCTGACATATCTCTTCCCTTTCGATATCACTGACGAAATATTTTGCCATGGCACGTCATTGACAATATTTCCAGTATTTCACGTACGTTGCGACTGCTATTTTCAGTTTCACGTTCCATTTATTGTAATTATCCAACAACACAAAGATCATCTTACCAACTCTCTTCGCTTCATTAGCCTCGTTCATCGTTGCGAACCTGTTATTTTACCCTCTTAATAGCAAACCAAAATTTTACAGCTATACCAATCGCTCGTACTTCTCTTGTCAGGGTTCGATCCCCGGCGCTGGCCAACTGCTCACAACCCACGCAGCTGTTCATCCATTTTTTGCTTTATAGATAAATGTTTCGGGATTCCGCTTGGGTATAACAACAGAACTGAGACTAGGTTTAGCTAACAGACAGCGTCCAACTCTATTCATCGTCAGGGATGTCTATCCATCTCAGGGGACGTGGCCCTGACTGACAGGTCTTAAGAAGCTTACGAGGGTTTAGTAAACATTAGAATCGTCCCCGTTTTCTTTTGGCAACTACATAATGATATCAGTCGCTCGAAAAAATTCTTAAGGACGACTCTAATTCGCCACCTGAGCTTAGTTACAGCACTGTGGTCAACTACTGTATGAAATCTAGGAGAAAAATGTTCGTTTTCATCACCTATACCTTCGCTCTTAACCAGAGTTCTCTTAAAAAGATATCAGTCCGGAACTCTCGTGTGAAAGGTGTTTTCAAAGACTTTTTTGAGACAACTCAGCCTCTACAGATGCGCTTAAAGTTTTTATCAGAAGTTAATGGAAGTTTGCAGCAAAAGCTCCGGGTAACGGAATGTAAAGTCCGAGAAATAGTTTTTCCTCTTTTCTGCCTTAACTGACTTGGTTTTTCTTTCTATTTTCCTTTTTTCTCCTCTTCTATTTGTGTCTGTCTTTGTCTTGCATTCAGTCATTACCAAGAAGGTTGCGGAAGTGGAGAGGTGAGAGGAGACAGCTCTTGGAGCATAATCGGTAGAGGAGGAGTGGAGGGGTTTCTGTCGCTTGATAAACGGTCAAGGAAAGGTGAGTGTGGTCCAAGGAACCTTTGAGTCCCCAATCGACCTTTGGGATGGTTCCAGTTTAGCCTTAAGAGATATAACGGTTTGGTGTGCTGCCAGTTTGTATGTAAATGCAAGTAGAAAAGAAACTTGGAATTGAGACTGGAAAAAGTTTTTTTTTGAGTTGTAGTTCAGTGTTATGTATGAGTTGTAGTTCAGTGTTATGTATGAGAGAGAGAGAGAGGGGGCGGGTTTGTAGGCTGAATGCCAGCGACGTATGGGTAAGTGGGGCAGAAGGGAAATGCAATAAACTTAGGTACGGGGACGTGACATTTCCTGCACGGCTGTCACTAAATCTCACTATTCCTAGGTGGTTATGCCTCCATGGTCGGCTGTTACGTCACACTGATGATGTTTTAATACCCAAGTAAAAGATGCTTGTAAAGACATGGATATATACACACACACAAAAAAAAAATTATTTACACTTGAACGATAGGTCTGAAAATGATAGTCTTAACTTTAACAAGTTGGTATACTCTCAAATATTTACGTCCTTGTGTCATATTTGTTACTTTGAAAATGTAAAGGTCGTTTTTGTATTGTCAGTTAGATTTTATAAAGTACGATTATGGAGTCATATGTGAATGGATTTTCACTTCTATCATTGAATGAATACTGACGTAATGGGACAGTATACTGATTCATGACACAATTTGCATTTTGGTTCCTCCTAAAACTGGACATTGTTTTAAACAAAGAAAAAAAGAATGAATGTTTTCTTTCGAAATTCTTAGAATTTATAGGAACGTTTAACGAATGGAAAGCTGTTTTTGTCAGGCAGGGAAATATAAAATTCAATTCACACCTTCAAAAACAGACCTTAAGAATTCACATGTTTTTGTCCACCGGGAGATAAACATTGGAACTCAGTCACTTGTGTGACCTGACCCACTGTTGGGTCTACGTCGGATATATTGTAAAAGGGAGAATGATCCAGAGATTGTTTTTTTAGCCTGTAAAAACTCAAGGACGTCAAGGAATTAAAGTGAGCGACAGATAGACTTAAAAATCTCAATTGATTATCTTTTTCCAACTTTAAGCGAGTGTTGGAAGGTGAAGCTTGACCGTCGTCACAGGTTTCATCATTCCTGCCAGAGATTTTTTTCCTAAGTGTCCGGATAAGCGGTCAACTACCAGGTCCCAATCCTGCGTGCACGTCTAGAGAAAAGATTACCGGAGGATCACAGGAGGTTTTAGTGTTGATAGCACAACTGGTTCATGGTGAAGCCCTATTGATCTATCGATTATATGAATCTTAGTCAGAATGTCAGACGGGTTTCCTGACTTGCCTCTCCTACTGCTGTGTGTGCCTTTCGCCCACTCTATCAGGTAAACGTTTAGTCTACGCATATTTGGAACGTCTGTGGTGTATCTGTTACCTGACCCTATGACGTATTCAGAGGGCCGCCAGGGGTCGAACCCGCATAGGTTCGAATCGTGTTCGCGGCAGTCTATCCGCTATTAACCCAGTTCCCATTCCTTGCATGGGGCTGAGAGATGAACTGGGGACCTGGCTTAAGCTATATATATATATATATATATATTTATCCCTGGGGATAGGGGAGAAAGAATACTTCCCACGTATTCCCTGCGTGTCGTAGAAGGCGACTAAAAGGGAAGGGAGCGGGGGGCTGGAAATCCTCCCCTCTCGTTTTTTTTTTTTTTAATTTTCCAAAAGAAGGAACAGAGAAGGGGGCCAGGTGAGGATATTCCCTCAAAGGCCCAGTCCTCTGTTCTTAACGCTACCTCGCTATCGCGGGAAATGGCGAATAGTATGAAAAAAAAAAAAAAAATATATATATATATATATATATATATATATATATATATATATATATATATATATATATATATATATATATAATGAGATGACCTTGATATGGGCATTGGATCGCCCGTGCTGTCACAACAAAGAAATGCATAAAGAATAAAAGAGTTCTGCAAACCAGACTACATTTGCGGCCGATTTCTCGCCACGGGCACGTAATCTCCGGCTGATCATTTGGCCAGTCACGCCCTGTCTCTCACCAGTGGAGCCTCGGAACACATCGCCTGACATACGATCATGAGACATTCACTCGCAAATCTTGAGGAATAAAACGAATAGAACACTTAAAGGAGAGGAGAAAATTGTAGAAAAACGACGGCTCCTTGGACTCAAAACCTTTAACCTTTCCGTCACTCGGAGGGGCCCAGCATTAAACCAATAACCCCAGGGAATTTACCAGGAGGAAGAAATAGACCAGGAAATGAGAACTTGGGTTAACACAGTCAAGGGAAGGCTCGACCAAGGCGGCGGCTGGCTGGCTCGGGTTTAATGTTGTTTTGTGGGCGTCACGAAGGGGATGAGTGAGGTTGGTTTAGTGGGGGGGTTGGTGTGGGGTTTGAGGGTGTCTGGGACCACACTTCCTGGAAACGAGACACAAGAAGACTTCAAGACGTCATGGGATGATTACTATTCATCCCTGATGAAGAGGGAGGAAAGCAGAGAGCGAACACCCATACACTACACACACACACACACACACACACACACACACACACACACACACACACACACACACTCAGTATTAAACTGTGAGATCCATTTTATGAAGGAAGGACGCTCTCAACGCTACAACAGACAGTACTGTCATGAGTTACCAAGAAGCTTCTGTGAAGAGAGCTCTGCAGTGAGATATTCTACGGTAGTTTTCGCCCAAGTGGAGACAAAGTTGTTCGCAGCGGCGTGATCTAGATGATTCAACCAGCAGGAAGTGCTTCGACAAGGTCCTGAGGCTGAGAACTAAGGGTGGAAATACCTGAGTAAAGATTGGGATTTCGACAGTTTCAGGATGTAGGGAGACATAGGGGCAATAATGATATTCTTGCAAGGTAATACTAGCTACAATCCTCACAATATATTCGACTATTGCAGCTCATTATATAAGCCTTTGTGCAACTATGGACGGTATGTCTTGCCTTTCTTGCCACACTCCCTTCCAGGATACATTATGTGCGTCGGTTGAGCGTTCAGACAAATGATCGCTGTGCCATAGTCTTCACACAGGACATCGACTTCAAAGCCCACTATCTCTTCCCTACACTATACATGCAGGATGTTTACCTTTCATCGGGTTGTTGTCTCGTCTCGTCTCGTTGTACTACGGATCACATCCGTGTGTTCTTTTCAGTTCTGTTTATGTGTGTGTGTGTGTGTGTGTGTGTGTGTGTGTGTGTGTGTGTGTTGTCAGGTAACCAAATAATCGAAGCAGTCTCGTTTTCAAATGATCGAAGCAGTCTCGTTTTCTACTTGTTTCTGTATGTTTTTTTTTTTTTTTATCCCCTTTGTTCACCAGTACTTAGGTGATCATGAACATTCAAAATTGGCAAAATCAGCGTTACTTCCTGATGATTTTCAGCTGGTCATACCTTCTCCTGGGTCAGGGAGTGTCATATCTGAACTATGTTTGATGATTGTAAAGATATTCACTGTTGACAGATCAGGGACTGTCATTTCTAAACTATGATTAATGATTATAAAGATAATCGCGGTTATTGATAGGTGTCAGAGAGTATCATTTCTAAACTGATTAATGATTTTGTAGATGTCCGATGTTATGGTCAAGAGTTAGGGAGTATCATTTCTAAACTATGATTAATGATTATAAATATATCCGCGAGTATCATTCCTAAACTATGATTAATGATTATAAATATATCCGCGAGTATCATTCCTAAACTATAATTAATGATTACAAAGATATTCGCGGTTATGGACAATTTTTCGAGATCACCTTTGTGATTCTGGTACGTGCTTGACCAGATGTGAAGTGCAGATGTGGATATATGCACGAGAAGGGTAGATCAGAGATAGTATAAGATGGCATCTAGGTGATAAAGAAGGTTGAAGGTGATAGATACGAGAGAAATGGGCAAATAAAATTCCCTGGAGGCGAGATAGGGAGGGAAGAATGTGATGCGGAAGGGAGAAAAGGTTCTGAAAAATAAATGGTCAAAGGAAAGAGAAAAATTTAATTTATGGGTGAGAGCGGGCGACCGAGAAAGGCAGTTCAGAGGAAGAATTTTTTTTTTTTTTTGGTGTATGTCATTTCTTGAAAATCATCGGACTGGAGTATTTTTCTACGATTGAACTTGAACAGGTAATGCACAAGATGCGGCCAGAGCTAATTCACTTAAGATGGTTAAGGGAGAAGTTCAGTAATCCAATGAGTAACTTTGAGAACAAAATACACTACTTTTAGTGAAGTTGAGATTAGGGTCGACAGCAGTGTAGTGATGGTATTACTGTGTTGTGTTGTGAGTGTCACACCGTGTAAGCCCCTCGAATAGACAGCCCCTCCCATTCTAAGATACTGAGAAGACTGTGTTCAGTTCTTTATTGAGAAGCTAGGTCAGGTGAAAGAGGTAGTAACGATAGGTGAAGGCAAGATCTAGGGATTCATTCCTCCTACGTAGTTTCATCAGTGTCTTTCCCAAGAGAAAGTAACTGAAAAGGTTAAATTCTTATCTCTTGCTTTCACTTTTCCCTGCTGCTTTGAATTATTTGTGATCATGGATAAAGCTTGGTCAAATAGTGTGTGTGTAAGATAGGTGAGTGAGGCCGATTTCGCTCCCTCAGTGTTTGAATTGACTGATGAATCTAGGTCTTAAGCATACAAATCCCTTGCAAGATGTTCCATTGGTGATGTTATGGAACATTATTTCCCTTAACATTCATCCACAATGTGCTGATAACCTCTGCGTGCAGGAGGAGAAAAAAAATGAGTGCTCCCAAGTTTCTCCTGTCGTAAACATAATGTGTGAGCCTCCCAACTCTTGGCGTTGCTCCCGCAGGCTAACAGATTACAAGTTGGGCATGGATTGTTTACCTGACACCACTTCTGCCCCAGATGTAACCAGGGTTATGGTCGACCACCTGCAGGTGCTCTCGACGATCGCTGGATCCCTGACTGTGTATCCAGGATTTGTAGATGTCGACTTGAGTCCTCTCCATGCAAGCGACGTGAACTGGCCGAAGGCGAGTCTAGGAAGGAAGGATGAGATCCTCAATGGAATGCAAGGCCATAGTAAGGATTGAGAGTAAGGACGCGTGGAGAAGAATAGATTCGTGAATGGAAAATAGGATTAAGGACATAAGCGTCAGTATGTAGGTGAAGGAGTTAGATGTTATGGAGGTATTGGCTACAAGAGGATGATGGCAGAAGTAGGGTTTGGGTTTGTTGTTGTTCAGGTGTATACGTGTACGAGAGGATAGTGGCGAAGTCATATTTATAAACTTAGTTGGGTGGAATGCTCGGTTTAAAGATACGAAGACGGACGGAGAGAGAATTATACTACGCTATAGTAAGGGATAAATCGTCACGCTAGAGGAGGAGAAAGAAGAGTTTTGACCCAATACAAAGGTTATGTACTTATTTTTTTATGTATGAATTCGGTATTGTGATAGACACCAGCGAGTGACTTCGAAGGAAATGATGGGGTGCAGGAAGGAAACCTGGTCTACAACTTGGATGAGATTACCCGAGAACTTGGGAGAAAGCGTTGAAAAATGGGGCAAAAGTTAGGATGAACTCGATACACGTTGCTTGATTCACGCAATATGATCCGCTGGGAGTACGCCATGACCGGCGACGGTGTTGGGAGGTACGCAGGCAGGGGAGAAAATCGGTTCCGAAACGATGAACGAACCGCGGAATGAGTCGACTGCTCGAACCTCAGGATTGTGCATCATGTACACTCGCTCTGTGACTGACGGGTGAAGAAGAGTGACGTGTGATATTTGACGGGAGCGAATCGATGGGCGTGACAAGTGACTGGGTGATAACCCAAAGGAATTTTTATTGGGCGTCATAGTAGGTAAATTTATCATGCTGTCATATCGGGGGTACACAAGTCGCCCACACAGACACACACACACACACACACACACACACACACACACACACACACACACACACACACTCGGCAGAGGCAAACAGTAACTGTCATTAATGAATGCGATAGTCATTCCTTGGCACAGTTTTCTCTTGAAACTCTGTGCCTTTGTGCCGTCAGCTCTCTCTCTCTCTCTCTCTCTCTCTCTCTCTCTCTCTCTCTCTCTCTCTCTCTCTCTCTCTCTCTCTCTCTCTCTGAGCCTTGATTTCCCAAGGGAAGGAACTCATGCTTGGCCATTTCAGTCAGTCACAATGTGTTGAATACTCGCATGCCGAAGGGTCTCCTTTCAGAAACTTGGAAAGATGAAATTATGCGACGCGACAAAACTGGCGAATAATTCGAAGGAAAAATAATGGTAGCGGATCCAATCCAGTTCATCTAGCCACTCTGAAATAGGTGGACGATAAACGGTTGGATTTAAAGAAGGTTTTGGAGTTCAAAAGACTTTTGATTGTATTCTTTTTCTCTTGATCTTTTTGCCTTTCTAGACTACTTGATTACACCGTGAGCTATCTGGCGTAGTATAAGATGCATTAGTAACGTTTTCTGCATTTTTCTTGAGTATATTTGTGAAACATATATATATATATATATATATATATATATATATATATATATATATATATATATATATATATATATATATATCATACTATTCGCCATTTCCCGCATTAGCAAGGTAGCGTTAAGAACAGAGGACTGGGCCTTTGAGGGAATATCCTCACCTGGCCCCCTTCTCTGTTCCTTCTTTTGAAAAATTAAAAAGACGAGAGGGGAGGATTTCCAGCCCCCGGCTCCCTTCCCTTTTTAGTCGCCTTCTACGACACGCAGGGAATAAGTGGGAAGTATTCTTTCTCCCTTATCCCCTGGGATAATATATATATATATATAAAATGTGGATCGGGTGGAGACATGTGAGCGGAGTTGATGGGCAAAGCTGATCGCTCATTGGTTGCTTGGTTGGTAAGACTTATGAGGCGTTTTAAGGATGGGAGGATTTGAAAATCTTCGACTTGTGTGTTTATTGTCGGTTGTTTTGTGATGTTCATTCCCTCCAGGAACAGGAGACGGCGAGGTTCTTGTTCTCTGTCGATGATGTTTTGTGTCCTCGTCCAGGTCTTGCCGTGTTACGGGGGGAGTTATGCAGAGTTGCTTAGTGGTTCTTGAGGGCTCCATTCGATAGTCTTGTCCGTGTCATTCCAATGTACGTGTGCAGTTGTGCTGGTAAATGACATGGTCCTCCTCGAGGGGCGTCTTCTCACCGTTGCAGTTGTGTTGGTAAATGACATGGTCCTCCTCGAGGGGCGTCTTCTCACCGTTGCAGTTCTGCTGGTAAATGACATGGTCCTCCTCGAGGGGCGTCTTCTCACCGTTGCAGTTGTGCTGGTGAATGACATGGTCCTCCTCGAGGGGCGTCTTCTCACCGTTGCAGTTGTGCTGGTAAATGACATGGTCCTCCTCGAGGGGCGTCTTCTCACCGTTGCAGTTGTGCTGGTAAATGACATGGTCCTCCTCGAGGGGCGTCTTCTCACCGTTGCAGTTGTGTTGGTAAATGACATGGTCCTCCTCGAGGGGCGTCTTCTCACCGTTGCAGTTGTGCTGGTAAATGGCATGGTCCTCCTCGAGGGGCGTCTTGGTCACGGCGTGTCTGTTACGAAGCAGGTGGGCTGTTTTCATTACCTAGTAACGCCAACATTCCAAGTTGTATTAACAGCACTACACACGTTGCATCACCGACATTACAGACTGCACCACCACCACCACCAGCACCGCTGCATTACAGGCTGCTTCGCCAACACTACACTGCATCACCAACATTACAAGACTACATCGCCAGCACTCCATGCTACGGCAGTCATCAACCACCATCATCACACCAACAAAAGTCCACGTTGCATCGCCGACAGTAAACCCCCAACCTCACCAACACTAAAGGCTGCTTGGCCATGCCTCTCCAGTGGAGTCCTGTTTAGCCAGCTTTCTTCTCACTCGCCTCTTTGGCTCCGTTCCTCATCCACTGCTTCAATGCAGTCTTTCTCCCGGACAACTCCTCGGTCCGTCTGGCTCCTTTCAGACTTTTGGGATATTTCAGGCGCGTTTCCGACAGAGCTACACATCCAGCAGAGTAGCTTTTTTCCGCTCTTAATCATTATATCAGCCGTCCCTTTGATATCTTTGAGGAAGAGGAGGAGGAGGATATTCACTGGAATACTCATTCTACCAGAATATTATCTTTTTGGCAAGAGAAACCTTCCTGTTATCCCATCTTTTAGGGGGTTGCTCTCTCTCTCTCTCTCTCTCTCTCTCTCTCTCTCTCTCTCTCTCTCTCTCTCTCTCTCTCTCTCTCTCTCTCTCTCTCTCTCTCCTGAGGAAAGGCGGCCCCCGGGATAGACTGCAATAGTACCCTCCCCCGATCTCTTTCCATTCCAGGTTGGCCTTGGCCACGAATGCGCTTGGTTGTAGATAGAATAACGTCTTTCAAAAAAAACCCGACCAGCATTCCCAATGGATGAGGGTGAAGTATATCCCCTTCACGTACCAGTGGCCTGCGTTGAGTGGCTGTGTACAGAGTGAAAGAGGGTATTTCAATGCTTACGGACATCACGAAAGAATTCGGGGGAAAACAGATCCCAACTCTAGAAATACTCTCCGCAGGAACTGCTCAGGTGGATACTACGTAGGTTTTAATCCCTTTTAAAATAGACATATGATCCATTCCGTCTACCATACGTTTTAAGCTTGTTTAATGTTACTTTTGCATGTTATTTTGATTCACGGTTTCATTATCTGGTATATTTCATCGATTAAAGACGATATAGCCTCGCCAAATGTGACATTCTGCTCAAGAACAGACTGGACCTGGTTGTGGATAGGGGCCTATATAGGTTTCGATACACCGCACATGACACCTAGAGAAAGGATGGGAACGAATGAGGCAATATCTTCGACCCCTCTTGGCCCTACCTTGCTAATGTGGGATACTGGGAATGTATCTGTAAAAAATGAAATGCACAGACACACAAACACATTGCAGTGTCAACATAATGGATACTTTTCCATGCATAAAGAGTGATGAACGAATATTGATAGAGAGAGAGAGAGAGAGAGAGAGAGAGAGAGAGAGAGAGAGAGAGAGAGAGAGAAATGAAAACAATAAGAAAATCCATTATACTACGACACCGGATTTTGAGTTGACGTATCCACTAAGATTTTGGAAATACAGCTTTGCAATCGTGCATTATGGAACACCAGGGTCACATTGAAAGTTCTCGGTGCCTATTTTTGTATTGTGTCAGGAAAGAAATGATGACAGAGAAAGTTTCAGAGGAGCTGGTGTGGACCTTATTCAGTAGAGTGCCTCTTGTATGAAGAAAAAGGAATCCTGAAACTGAATTCGACTTCTGAAGGCTGAAGCAAAGACATGGTGCTTTTCATATAACCTATATGCATACTTGTGTATATAGGAATGTTAATGCGTTTTCTCTGAATTTAAATCATACACACTAGAATGCATGCAAACGCATACACACATGCATACTCAAAGCTAGAATATGCTTCTAAAGTTTGGACAGCTCGTCTTAAAAAGCACAAAGAGCTGATAGAGGAGGTCCAGGGTCCGTAATCAAGAAAGCAGAATTGCTAAGAAAGTCTGAAGTCTTTAGCTTTGTCCTGCTTGGAATAGAAAAGAAAATGATGGAAGACCTAATCACAACTTTTTGGTTTTTGAAAGAGATGGATGATGGTGAGAATTGGAATACACCTTTGACGTGGACAGTGAAAGGCTCTTCAAGAACAAGCAGAGGACATAACATGAAATTAAACAAGAAACTTGCTAAAAAAAAGATGTAAAGAAATAATTTCATAGTAACTGAGAGATGGATGAATGAAATGAAGTGGCTGAGGACAAGATGAATGCAGACATTATCCATGAATCAAAGTAAATGTATGGTAGTAACGGTTGTTCAATAGGTGTTACCCCACTAGCGTAGAACTACCTACTCATATGATTCAAGGAGGTAATTACAGATAAGAATACTACATACTGTCATGTACCAGCTCACTTCTTTCCCCTCTCCCATACACACATTATTGAACACATTATTATACCATGAACCAATGAAAAAAAAAATGATAATGAATCTAACAGCAGTATAAATTACCGAAATTGGAAATCATAGAATTAATAATATTAATCTAGACCAAGTACATCAGGATAGATGGATATGCCCAACATGAGTGACACTGTACCAGTTAATCTTTCAGGGGGTCTTGGTGCAAATGCCTCAATGCTCTCAAAATATGAAGCGGAATGTCGATAAAAGCAGAGAGCACAGACCTTCCCCACACATCCCTCTGACCAGAAATAGCTGTTTCCCCTAGACGGGGAGTGATAAGTGCTACTCCCTCCCATCTGCACGAGTGATTGTATCAAGTTCTAATTAAGAGATGCAGAAAGTAGAGGAGGGAGAGAGAGAGAGAGAGAGAGAGAGAGAGACTGAATCTTGAGACGGACTACTGATTCTGCTTCTTAAACTGAGAATGAGCCTATGGCAATGAGAGAGAAGAAATAGAACGAGAGAACGAAAAAGAGAGAAAACGTAAGAAAGACAAAAGTGTCGAGAAAGAAAGGAATAAATCCACGTAAAAAAATGAGAAAGTACAAGGAAGAGAAAAAAACAAGAGGGCAAACAGAGAACTAGGGAGAAAGAGAAGAGGAGGAGGAAAGGAAACACAAGACGGATTGATGGATGAACACGAAAGCTTTGAGACAATAATAAGCACCTCCAGCAAAGACCGTCAGCCTCGGTACTCTTACTCTCTCTTGTCATTCCATCAGGACTCCTTCGTTCCGGATGTCACTCGAGCCTGGAACGCGTCAGTGCAGCAGATTGACGCAGAATAGATCAAACACTCGGGCTAGATTAATTCATCGCCTCGCGCCTCGTTTCAGGCAAATGCCTTTGTTGTAGATAACTCCTCTGCATGAACGACATGTAGAGCTGTCTGTACGATAGCTTTTGGAATACCTCAAGCAGGCTTAAGGTTTTAATGGTGGTAAGATGGAAATCCTTGGTTTGTGTGTATGTGAGCATTCGTTTCGCTTCAAAATGCCTTTTCACCGGACACTAGTCACTTGGTTTAAACTTTAAAGGCACCATTTCATCTCCATCAGTGAGAACCAATACAATTTAAGTTTTAGTTAATCGATGATCAGGTCGCCACCTTAAAATCTGCGAGAACAGAATACTCTGGACTCTAATGGGATAAAAACTAGCTTCTCTTTTTACCACAGATTATAGACTGTTTTGGGGGAAATTAGTAAGACTAATGTCACCTGGGTAGATGGGGAACAAATTTTAAGTTCTGGTCGCTGCAAGGTACCAAGTATGGCCTGTGTCTTTGTATGGGTAATAGTGCTTTGATTTCTGAGGCTCTTTGATCCTGCAGTCAACAGCGTTTTGCCACTGTTTACACAGTCGTCAAGTGATCGGGGGTCCCACCTGCTACTTATGAATAGCCTCGGATATTTTCGTATTGGATACATGTTGATAGATCAAAGATATATATTTTTTTTTTATTTTATTATACTTTGTCGCTGTCTCCCGCGTTTGCGAGGTAGCGCAAGGAAACAGACGAAAGAAATGGCCCAACCCCCCCCCCCATACACATGTATATACATACGTCCACACACGCAAATATACATACCTACACAGCTTTCCATGGTTTACCCCATATATATATATATATATATATATATATATATATATATATATATATATATATATATATATATATATATATATATATATATATATATCCCTGGGGATAGGGGAGAAAGAATACTTCCCACGTATTCCCTGCGTGTCGTAGAAGGCGACTAAAAGGGAAGGGAGCGGGGGGCTGGAAATCCTCCCCTCTCGTTTTTTTTTTTTTTTTTTTTAATTTTCCAAAAGAAGGAACAGAGAAGGGGTCCAGGTGAGGGTATTCCCTAAAAGGCCCAGTCCTCTGTTCTTAACGCTACCTCGCTATCGCGGGAAATGGCGAATAGTATGAAAAAAAAAAATATATATATATATATATATATATATATATTTTTTTTTTTTTTTTTTATACTTTGTCGCTGTCTCCCGCGTTTGCGAGGTAGCGCAAGGAAACAGACGAAAGAAATGGCCCAACCCCCCCCCCATACACATGTATACACATACGTCCACACACGCAAATATACATACCTACACAGCTTTCCATGGTTTACCCCAGACGCTTCACATGCCTTGATTCAATCCGCTGACAGCACGTCAACCCCGGTATACCACATCGCTCCAATTCACTCTATTCCTTGCCCTCCTTTCACCCTCCTGCATGTTCAGGCCCCGATCGCACAAAATTTTTTTCACTCCATCTTTCCACATCCAATTTGGTCTCCCTCTTCTCCTTGCTCCCTCCACCTCCGACACATATATCCTCTTGGTCAATCTTTCCTCACTCATTCTCTCCATGTGCCCAAACCACTTCAAAACACCCTCTTCTGCTCTCTCAACCACGCTCTTTTTATTTCCACACATCTCTCTTACCCTTACGTTACTCACTCGATCAAACCACCTCACACCACACATTGTCCTCAAACATCTCATTTCCAGCACATCCATCCTCCTGCGCACAACTCTATCCATAGCCCACGCCTCGCAACCATACAACATTGTTGGAACCACTATTCCTTCAAACATACCCATTTTTGCTTTCCAAGATAATGTTC
This sequence comes from Panulirus ornatus, assembly GCF_036320965.1. Lineage (NCBI taxonomy): Eukaryota > Metazoa > Arthropoda > Malacostraca > Decapoda > Palinuridae > Panulirus > Panulirus ornatus. The sequence continues at coordinate 21,474,289 of NC_092275.1, forward strand.
TCGACTTCCACACATTCTTCAAGGCCCCCAGAATTTTCGCCCCCTCCCCCACCCTATGATCCACTTCCGCTTCCATGGTTCCATCCGCTGCCAGATCCACTCCCAGATATCTAAAACACTTCACTTCCTCCAGTTTTTCTCCGTTCAAACTCACCTCCCAATTGACTTGACCCTCAACCCTACTGTACCTAATAACCTTGCTCTTATTCACATTTACTCTTAACTTTCTTCTTCCACACACTTTACCAAACTCAGTCACCAGCTTCTGCAGTTTCTCACATGAATCAGCCACCAGCGCTGTATCATCAGCGAACAACAACTGACTCACTTCCCAAGCTCTCTCATCCCCAACAGACTTCATACTTGCCCCTCTTTCCAAAACTCTTGCATTTACCTCCCTAACAACCCCATCCATAAACAAATTAAACAACCATGGAGACATCACACACCCCTGCCGCAAACCTACATTCACTGAAAACCAATCACTTTCCTCTCTTCCTACACGTACACATGCCTTACATCCTCGATAAAAACTTTTCACTGCTTCTAACAACTTTCCTCCCACACCATATATTCTTAATACCTTCCACAGAGCATCTCTATCAACTCTATCATATGCCTTCTCCAGATCCATAAATGCTACATACAAATCCATTTGCTTTTCTAAGTATTTCTCACATACATTCTTCAAAGCAAACACCTGATCCACACATCCTCTGCCACTTCTGAAACCACACTGCTCTTCCCCAATCTGATGCTCTGTATATGCCTTCACCCTCTCAATCAATACCCTCCCATATAATTTACCAGGAATACTCAACAAACTTATACCTCTGTAATTTGAGCACTCACTCTTATCCCCTTTGCCTTTGTACAATGGCACTATGCACGCATGAACCAAAGTGAATCATGATGATTAAAAATGTGTGGATGAATCTTGTTTGTTTTTGTGTGCTTTTTTGCACGTCTTTATGACCCCCTAAGTCGGAGGGATGAGCATTGTTATTGTTTTTGTTTTTGTTTTACATAACCCCTCCCCCCCCATCAACCCACCCCATCGGTAAAAACATTGTTATTGCTTTGTGTCTTTTTATATGCATATCTTGTTTTTCATTACAACAGTCAGTACCGTAATCCTGGTTTAGATGTGATCTATTTGATCTGATCCGTAAGAGTCATCAAAAGCATGTTTACTTAAGCTGAGCCTTTGAACCCACCTATACGCTCCAAGTCAAAGGCTAGTATCGGTGATGGTGTAGTAAACATCAAGACTTAGTTTAGATAGCCTATGGCATGTGTGGTAAGAAGGGTTAAGCCAGAAGCAAGTAATGTCGAGGGTGTAATGAAATAGATCTTGATTTGTAAGAGTCGGAGAGACGTCCGTCTGTTTTGAAAGGCCCATTGGTGAGGAGGACGTAGGGAAGATGAGGCAATAGTGAAGATAGCATTTGACCTGACCCATTAGTGTCTGGTGAAAGGCCAGTGGCTTCAGTGAGGAATAATTAACATGTTATACATACCGTTATCGGTCCCTCCAACAACAATGCTGGAGTCTTTTATTTTTATTTCCCGCTTCTAATTTTGACGTTATTTTTTTCGTTTTCTCCTGAATACCCGCGGCGATTTTTGTCCCATCATTAATGCCGGCATTATGATTCGCCCTTCCTTTAATGATTATAGCGCTGCCTCCTCCCTCCATGCTGGAATCATTTTCTTTCATCCTTCCCTAAACGCAAGCTTCATTTTTTCGTCACTCCCTCAATGCTGGAACACGTATTTGCTTCCCCTCCCTCTATCCTGCCTTCATTTTTTGATCCCTCCGTGCTTGCTGAAGCCATTGTTTTCTTCTTCCCTCACTGATGAAATTTTTTGGCTTGATTCCCTCACCAGTGTTGAAGGAAATGCTTCATTCGCACCCTTGTTGTCCCGCTAGATGTCTCGTATTCTTAAGGTGATCGTGTTTCTGTATATATTCTTTCATCTTAAAGTGCAGACCGTGGAACTCCCTAAGTTGGAAATAACCGCATTTCACTCACTCATACTTGGTCACTATCGAGTTGATGCTCGTATGGACAAACGAACGCGTACACACATACACGGACCTAGAGTGCATGCACACGTGAACACGTACTTGAGTACATATACGCAGACAGTAAATATGAAGTGATGAGGATGGGACGACAGGGAAAGAAGTCTCGATATGCGGGAATGTATAAAAGGGACTTGGGAGCTTACGTCTTTCTTAACCTGTTGCCGGAATCCCACCAGAGGTTAATGGTACGGGAGACGAACTGTTTGCTGGCAAACACTAGAAAATTGCCCTTAAGAGCATGGGCTAGAGAGGTATTCAAGCAAGCTGTTAACATCCTACAGGACGCGAAAACAGAGTATACTTCTGAGATTTGCCCATCGCCGTTAAAGCAACAGAATGAGCAAATAGAGGTATGAGGAGGGGATCTGCCGCTGATACACTTGCACATATGTGTTCACAAGGAAGACTGCAAACAATACACACACACACACACACACACACACACACACACACACACGCGCGCGCGCGCGCACTCATAGCTGGCATAGGTTTGTGTGTGTGTGTGTGTGTGTGCGTGTGTGTGTGCATAAATAACTAATAAGACATGGAGCAACACGAGCGTAAAACTCTTCCCATAAAATACAAATGATACCCACGCAAACACACACACACACACACACCACACACACACACACACACATATACACATATACACACACGCACACACACACACACGCGCTCACGCGCAAAATGTTACATTTTTCAAGTAAACGCAAGAAAAGGAATCAGTTCTACTAGAATCGGTGCGTTTCTCTCTCCTAGGAGGAGTGTGACAGCTCCAACTTGTCAACAGATTACAATGAACACGTATCAGAAGACAGCAAGTAATACATTCGTGTTAACTGAATTCGCCTGATTGGACATAGCTTGTCATAATGAGTTACGTCGCTTTTATAGCAGTATTGCTTGTGTTAGTAGAAGCAGTAAGTAGTAACATTGGTAGTGTAGTAAAAGTAACTGTTCAATTTGTGTTGTGGAAGCACTGGTGTTGGAAATGATGGCCTGTACTTATATCAAACGGGAGTCGTGATGGATCAAGTTACCTGATCGTATTCTATTCCAAAGCATCGGTAAGGCACTGGTAACACCACTGCAGCACCAGCAGCCTATACAAAGGCCCACCTACCTGAGGCCGCTGGTTTCAACCCCCCCTTTAATAAATCACATTCGTGTTGTTGACGGATGGATCTGCCAATGAATAAATTACTCCCCCTCATGTTGTTGGCTTGGAGGATCTTCCACATAACGTTGTTAGCGACGTTGCTCGTGGCTGTAGAGTCGCAACCCGTGTCGTAATGGTGATTTATTCCCCGGTGATGCACAGACCATTGGCAATGGTAAACAAACATCAGTTGAGCCGTTTTCTCTTGGGTAGAAACCTGTGTGACATGAGCAGTTTTGTCTTGTGCGACACGATCTTGTGTGTCACGATGCCTTAGATTTAAAGCTGCTTGAGCGTAGATGTAATGAGGAAATACTTATGAATGTAGAGCACAATGTATAGGCATTAGGATGTCGTCTATTCTCTCTTCTGTAGAAGGTATGTCATTGCTATTCGTCTCGATCTTTTCTCGTAGTGAGGTTGGTGTGCTTCGTAACGTACTCCCATCTTTTCTCGTAGTGAGGTTGGTGTGCTTCGTGACGTACTCCCATCTTTTCTCGTAGTGAGGTTGGTGTGCTTCGTAACGTACTCCCATCTTTTCTCGTAGTGAGGTTGGTGTGCTTCGTGACGCACTCCCATCTTTTCTCGTAGTGAGGCTGGTATACCAGTGACGTGCTCCACCGTGAGCTCACGTCTGGCCTCTGAGGTGGGTACGGATGGAGTGGTGATGCAGAAGGTTGCGGTGGTGTTCTTGAGAGGCGCGGCCGCTGTGTGAATCCCTCCTCGAGTTACAGACACTCAGGAGATGAAAGCCACTTGTCTAATGTATCGTATATAATGGTTATGGAGCAGAATAGCAGGTATGAATGTATATATATATATATATATATATATATATATATATATATATATATATATATATATATATATATATATATATATATGTTTACTACTAAATGGCGTCCTAGCTTCGTCTCTTCGATGTGTATCAACTGACTGTTATATTCCTCTCTTGTGTCTCCCCTGATGATGTGATTATTACACGAAAGTGCACTTGGGAATTTTTTGTGTTTCATTTTCCCCGTGGACTCATAGGAATATCTTGATCACGCGCAAAATTGTGATCCTTTCCAATATATATACACCAATATAATGCATATGAACGCGCACTTCCATGTAACATACAAACCTCCAACCCAGGACCCCTGTGGGCAAGATAGTAAGTGATTGGCTCAGTAGGAGATGATACTGGAGACATGTAGTCTCGCGAATGAGGTCAGACATCGTGTAAGGATATGATGAAATCTTGGGTTCCTCTGATGTTCATTTTATTCCCCATGTTGATAAATCAGGACGTCTAAATTGGCGTAGGAACAAGGACAGACCAGGCAAAGTACTGAATACATAGTTCGATGCATCATTTGTTGACTTTAATGGTGTCTTTACTATCTTTCCTTCACGCTCTTCCTTATCCCATCACAGAATCTCTGCTCCTTTATTTCATTAAATTAATTCACGTTCACTCTCCCTACTTAATAAATATTGCAAGCGTTTTTTTTTCTCGTGTCTTTTCTCTCTTCCCCTCCCATTCATCTTTCATAATTACGACACAGGCGTCCCTCACTGGCGATTTAGATTGTAACGATAATGTAAGGGGTCGTCTGTGCAGCTGGGTCTCTCATGATACAGCACAAGGAGCTCCTCGCACGGCTTTCCTTCACCTTTCCGTATTCCTGGCATCCATGTGGCTTTGCTATGCACGCGCTTCAAGGCCATGTCTCGAGACTCCCTGTGATTTGCAACGTGTCATCGATCGCCCTTGTGGTCTTGCACTTCCTCTAAGGAAGAAGTAAAGATAATCTCTTATTATTTTTTCATTTATGATTTTCATTTATTTTCTTCATTCGTATACTGCGCGAAACGTCTGAGCTCCTGTTTAACTACTGGTGAATTGTTTGCTCGGTGTTCTGATGATTCACGCGAGTTCGATGATGGTATTGCATGGATACCACGGAAAGGTCAAGGGGAAATTATAATTGAAAATAATAATTGATTCAATAGCAAATTTCTTTTTTTTTTTACCCTAGTTAAATGGTCTGAAATGATGACTACTTTTACAAAATATATTGATGAGCAATTGAAATAGTAAGTCACTTTGATTCGCTTGTTACGTTATTTAGTCCTTTAGTCGTATGGCCTGTGTCATCTAGGTTGATATTCAGCTTTTAAGTTCTTCAGAAAAAAAGGGAAAATATTGTTGCAATCTCACTCGCCTTTAGATAACCAGAGATCTAGCACGGTAGATAGCGTCGTTGATGATCTTAAGTTGTGGAGGAAGTTCTAAGAGTTGTATATCTAATGCCTTGACATTTCTATTTTGCATATCGGATGTGAAAATCGACAAGTGAGAGAGGATGTCAAAAGTCTAGATGTACGTGATGCTAGAAGGTGTTTATACTGTTTTTATGCAGGGTATTTTCTAGTCCTGGTTATCTCGTTACTTTTGTATGAGATTCTGTTCTTAAGGTTATGGCTTCTTGATATGCCTACCGTAGCTGGGTAGTATTGGGCAAATCTTTTGTAACTGTCTTCTGCAGTGCTTAATAGTCTATGCTTGTCTCTCCTTGAGATGCAATACGCTTCTGCTTATCATACTTTTTTAGGTCACAAGAAATAAGATTTCCCTTCCGAATATCAGGGAATTATATATATATATATATATATATATATATATATATATATATATATATATATATATATATATATATATATATATATATATATATATATATATTCCTATGAGTCCACGGGGAAAATGAAACACGATAAGTTCCCAAGTGCACTTTCGTGTAATAATCACATCATCAGGGGAGAGACAAGAGAGAAATATAACAGTCACTTGATATACAACGAAGAGACGTAGCTAGGACGCCATATGGTAGACATGCTATTGTCTTGGACAATATATATATATATATATATATATATATATATATATATATATATATATATATATATATATATATATATATATATAAAGTTTTCTTTTATTCCGGTGGATAATCCGAACATCTCTGTGGGACTAAGAAGATGGATTCGATCCCCCTTGCGTTCCCCGTTATGTTGCGGGCATTATGTGAATAGAAATAAAGGGACTCGACACGACTTGGCTCTCAGCCCTCGACCATCTATCATCGTCCAGACACTCGTGCCTCATCGATCATAACCTCAGAGGGAGACGGGTCTGACCACATGTAGCGGAGTCGGAAGTCGAAAATACGGTCTGAAAACTGATAAGGGAAATGAGAGAGAGAGAGAGAGAGAGAGAGAGAGAGAGAGAGAGAGAGAGAGAGAGAGAGAGAGAGAGAGAGACGTATGAACAGGGTAGGGCAAAAAGTGAGAAAACGAGAGGTACAAGGCAGTCTGAGAATGGGAGTAAGGTGTGTGTGCTTACTGGATGGCAGCTTGCTAGCGTGCTTAGAGATTATAAAGGTAGTTTCTAACTTTGCCTCACAGCGTGTGTGTGTGTGTGTGTGTGTGTAGGGAGGGGATGGGGGAATGGGAGTGGGGGAGGAGATAGCGTTATTCTCCGCTCTTACCCCCTTACAGCGTCTACATAATCCTCGTTTCAGTTAACAAATGTGTAACATCATCTGTGTCGCAGCAACGATTGCCCCTTTACTCCAAGCACGACAGTAATGCAGTGAGCAGGAGAGACCGTCGTCTGCAAAATGCATTGGGTGGCGCGACCGCCCGAGAACACGACACTTTGGGGTTAACAGTCGCCGAAGAAGCACTAAATGATAATCGCCTACATTTTGTGAAGATACTGTGGCGTGTGTCCCCCCTGCAGGTGGCGTCTCTTGTCCCCACGGCCACTGTGATGCTTAGACCCTCCTCTCAGACGTACAAGGGAGGAAAGATATTAAGGATTTTGTCGAAATTAGATTTTATGTTAAGTAACGTATATACCCCTTATTTCCTTCCCCAGAAGTTCTTATTATGTTTGAGGCTCCTCCAGCAATATGGAAGGCAGCCGCCACGTCCTCCGTTTGGGATCGTAGGTCATTAGATGTAGTGATGTGTGTGTGTGTGTGTGTGTGTGTGCGTGCGTGCGCTTGCGCGTCTATGTGCAAAAGGCGTAGGGTGGTTGAGTAGTAAGTGCTGGGTGTCTTCGTTGTTTTCGTTGCTCCGTGGGTGTGAGGGGTCGTGGGATATGCTGGAACGGTGGCTGTATCGTTGTAGGGATGAGCGATGTCCAGAACGTAAATGGGAATGTGTGATTAGCGTTAAGATGGGGAAGACTTGAAAGAAGTGGAGTCCATTTGATACCTGGGAGTGGATGTGATAGCAGAAGTGAGTGCGAGTCTTTGAAGACAATGATGGGTGTATTTGAGGGTGTGGTGGTTCCGACGGTGTTGTGTGAATGCGAGTCTTTGAATACAAGGGGAAGCAAGGGAGTGGATGCTGCTGGGAATATGATACACGAGAAGTTAATGTTGCGTGTGGCGGGTTAATAGTGCAAGAAATTACATATGTCAAGGAGAGACGTGGCAGCGAGCTTAGTCTGATTAAGCGGAGGTTGTAATTTTTTTTGTTAACCGAGACGACACGGGCAGCTAAGGCCCTAATCAAGTCCATCCCATTAACGATATATATTTACATACCCTAACCTGTGCGAGGTACTCATTTTATCGACCAACCCTTAGGGGTGGATGAACAGCTGGGTTGACTGTGGACCGACTGCTGCAACCAGGATTCGAACGTATGCGCTTGACCCTGGGCGGCCCGTGAATGCGTCATGGTCAGGAACGCTAACCACTACACCAAGAGAGTGAATAAAGACACAGCACGACAATAGGAGTTGGAACAAGGTGCTATATGGGGGGCGGCTTGCGGTCAATGGACTGAAGCAGAGCGCAAGAAGCAAACTAATCTGTGGTGTTGTCTCTGGAGGGCTTGGGTGTGGATGGTATTCTGTTGTGGCGAATTACATATGTTAGATGAAAATTAGACGTATGCAAATAAGGCCATTATTCGTTCAGTTCTGTCGATACCATAATGAATCGAAGAATGTTACTTTTGGAGGCAGAAACCACGAATTTATCAAGACCAGCACATGTAAATAAAGCCCATGTAAACAGCAAAAGATGAGACCATGTAAACCAATTAAATGAGAGAGAGAGAGAGAGAGAGAGAGAGAGAGAGAGAGAGAGAGAGAGAGAGAGAGAGAGAGAGAGAGAGAGAGTCGAGAATTCCCAAGGGTACACTCAGCATAGCGATGTACCCCTACGGACAGAGAGAGGATTCTCCCATGGCTGCGGACTGTGTCAAGAAGGTATAGGAGGGACGACCGTATGGCTAGGTACAACACTGGGGGTCATTCAAGAATATCCTATACCGCAGGGTTCTCCAAAAGACTTGTTGATAATGTGCTGAAGGAGGTGCCTGTGTGGGAGACTGAGAAATGAATTAATTTATGATGCGAGTGACGTAACTGTTGGTCTTTTTAAATGATGCTGTATGCTGATTATTCGCTGGTGTTGGGTGGGTTGCCATAGGGTGTATATCGGTCTCTGGTGTGGGGTAAGGTGGCGTTTCTCAGTTAAGAGAATGAAGATTGTCGGGTGTGTGAAAGTGGAATTATACTTCTTTGAGTAAATATAGAAAAAAAAGGTATATACGAAGAGATTCTAGGTAGGATTATAAAGTTAAGAGGAGGAGGAACTACTGCAGTGATAAGTGACTGTACAGATGGAGAGGCAAGACTTCCATGGCTTCAGGAATGTAGTTTTACGACTGTGGTAGGCATCACTGGAGGGATACAGGCATTGCAGCCATGTTAGATACCACTGCATTGACGCAGACGTTAATAGCCAAGGTTGATGTCACTGTTACAGGAGGCGTCACTGCAAGGATACGGAAAACTACAACCATGGAACTCAGGTGTCACTGCTGCAGGAGGCGTCACTGCAGGGATAAGGAAACTGCAGTCATGGAACGAGTCACTGCAACGGGTACATGATACAACCACAGGATAAATCGTATTTCTTCTCATCGATTTACCTTCGGTAATCATGGATCATTTCGCCGGATAATCTCCACTCCAGGTGGCACTTCGTGATTGTGATAATGTGCGATGATTAACTCTTAATCTGAAGTAATCCACGACCCGGACTCTGTGCTTGCCAACTGCACAAGGATGAATAAGTTTGCTTGATATTCCTATCGTCTCTAACTGTACTTTATCATTGGTCCAAATGGCGCTGAACATACGCATGGCGAAGGTCTTATGAACATCCTACATTGAGCCTAAACTTAGATATGCTTGATTTGTTTGGTGACCACACCCAAAGGAGTAGAAGTATCTAATAGAAAAGGTCTCTAGCAATACAAATGGTACCGAAATTAAGAGAACAGAGTTGCAGGGAAAGGCTAGAGGCCCTAAATTTGCTCACATGGAAGAGAGAAGAGTGAGGGATGGCTTTATTACAGCCCTCATGCCTAGATAAAGAACAGTTCTTCGAAAGACGAAGGAACAGAACTACTGGAGGCCATGAAGTGAATTCAAGCAAGAGGCTTGAAGGAAATAATGTAAAGAAGTGATTTCATAATATGGCTAGTGACCGAGTGGAATAAACCAAACGGTGAATGTAGACAGCATACAGAAGTTTAGAAAGTTGTACGATACAGAAAACTCAAGTGATTGGGCCCCACGGGTGTAGAACTCCAAACCCCTCGTACAACAAAAAGAATCATTTACACACACACACACACACACACACACACACACACACACACACACACACACACACACACATGCGCGCGCGCGCGCGCGCGTTTCCAGAGAGCAGAGAAAGACGAGGGGACTGAGGAGTATAATTTTGAAGTTTCTGAATAGAGTCTGTTGGTATTTGCCTCATCTTTAGAAACAGAAATGACAATCTACTAACACGGTCTAGGGCCACAGGTTAAGGAGGAATCTTGGTATGGAAGACAGCACTAGAAGCTGAGTAGTAGGAGACCAGAATAACAAAGGGGAACCAAAGAAGATGAGATCAAAGAAAAAGATAAAAGGAAATACTTCTACTAAATTAGAATAATAGGCGGAAGATGTTCAGCTTGAATAGAATTTCCATTCTGTTAGAATTTGAGTCATATTTTTCATTTCTTATAAATAAGATCTAATCATATTTTTCATTATCAAATATATTTTCCCTACTAAGTTGTATTTGATCATATTTCTCACTCTGTAAAGGTATACCTTAACATATTTTCACTCTACTGAGGTATATCAAATCATACTTTCCACTCTCTAAAGGTATATCTAGTCGTATTTCTTTCTCGGGTGGATGACAAGCTAGACCTGATGATGAGATTATACGAGCGGGATAATACATCAGAGATAACACGAAGTGCCACCGATGACAAGGGGGGAGATCGATATCGCCTCAGGCGTAGAGCAGTTCCAGACTTCTATGTTCTGTGGCACGTGAAGCGCCACGAACACGCTACCACCACCATACAGTAATATCAGGGTAGTCGTTATTTGGCCATGGGCCCCGCCACCTGGGGAATCCAATACCACTGCTGTAACCCCTAGGTGAATCCAGTACCACTACAGCAACCACCTGGCGAATCCAGTACCACTGCTGTAACCACTAGGTGAATCCAGTACCACTACAGCAACCACCTGGCGAATCCAGTAACATTAAAGCAACCTCATGGCGAATCCAGTACTACTACAGCAGCCACCACCACCTACAACAAGAGCATTATCCATGATAGCCGGTGAGGCAAATGGACCATTGTGACGAACAGAGGAAAAATGGCATGTGAAGGAGGAAGTGCAGGTGGAGTGACTCTACCAAACAGCATGATGACATACCTTCCTCCCTTGTCCTCCTAACGTCTGAGACACACGCTAGTAAATCCATATATGTATCGCTCAAGGGAGGAACGGGCTCGAGGCGAAAGGCCTGTCCCAAGCAGACGACGCCTGGCGAATCGAACGCCAACCAACATTATTGTGTTGTGTCATGACGGGGTAGCTCGTGGACGAAAATTGTTCCTTATGGTGAAAAATATAATGAGTCTCCGCCATTATCCTCAGCTTCGTGTGTGTATATATATATATATATTTCTATGAGTCCACGGGGAAACTGAAACACGAAAAGTTCCCAAGTGCACTTTCGTGTAATAATCACATCATCAGGGGAGACACAAGAGAGGAATATAACAGTCAGTTGATATACATCGAAGAGACGAAGAGACATGTTTACCAAATGGCGTCCTAGCTTCGTCTCTTCGATGTATATCAACTGACTGTTATATTCCTCTCTTGTGTCTCCCCTGATGATGTGATTATTACACGAAAGTGCACTTGGGAACTTTTCGTGTTTCATTTTCCCCGTGGACTCATAGGAATATCTTGATCACGCGCAAAATTGTGATCCTTTCCAATATTTATATATATTTATTTATTTATATATATATATATGTATATATATATATATATATATATATATATATATATATATATATATATATATATATATATATATATATATATGTGTGTGTGTGTGTTTGTGGGATGTGTGTGGTCAATTTTGTTCTACGTTTCCAACGCTTTTATCTATATATTATCATTTGATGTTTCCCCAGGAACCATTTTCCTTTGTATTCTTTTTCAAGTGGTGGCTCCGGTGGCATTACGGCTGCGCTTCTTCCAGTAGCAGGGAAATTTTGGACTCCTTTGGACTTGAGAGTTCATCGTCGATACACACCGACGAACAAGAGACTCGTATGTTGTATGTGAGAGGGTGACTCGACCCCCAAGGTGTACAGTGGTAGAAAATTAGGTCTGAATTTATCTCTTCTGAGTCATACCACTGATGCAGGTGCGTCCAGGAGGCCAGCATGCAGATAATGACCTGGGCAGCACGCTGACCTGCATGCAGGGCAAGGTTATGAGTTATTTATGTTGCGAGGTCAAATCAAAGCCACACGAGGCCCTTTGATGGTTGTAATGGCATTATCAGTCCGGATGGGCCAGAGTTGAGGGAAAGATTCCGCTTCATTGCTGATTGGGTCATGCATTCGAGAAAAATCCGCTTCATTGTTGATTGGGTCATGCATTCGCCTTGAAGCTAACGTGGTAGAGGTCTCGATATGATTTGATTTAAAGATTCAGTCATCTTTAGTTTCCTATGTCGTTAGGTAAGATGGTCATCCTTCGTTTAAGATGTAGTCATCCCCGTTCTAGACATACCTTGATAAGATGTGGTTTACCATTCATTCCCAAAATTGATAAGACATACCTTGTTAAGATGTGATTTACCATTCATTCTCAAGATAACTTGATAAGACGTACCTTGATAAGATGTAGTTTATCATTCATTCTCAAAATGAATTGATAGGACATACCTCGATAAGTTGTGATTTACCATTCAAATGAAGTGATTACCATTCATTTTCCAAATGAAATAAGACATGCCTTGATAACATGTAGGCATCCTCTGTTCCTGACTCTGTCTGATAGGATCCAGTCATCCTTCGTTCTCAGCACAGCTTGATGTCCGGATGTATTTGAAGTCTTTGCCCTCATCACATTGAGCGTTTAAAGACGAACATAATATCTACATATGTCCCTAATTTCACGTATGCTAAAACCAAGTATGTAATTCATTTTAGTCGTGCCATCCTGTGTACTCTTGTATGAATTCAGTCTGGCAAATTCGCACGAGCGTGGCACGTGTTGCTGGAGTGAAATGCTAATTGCCGTACAATGTCATCCATTAGAATCTTGCCCGACAAATGTTTAGGTGATTAAGGGGATATCGGATAGCCAGTGGATGATGGTGGATGGGATGCTGCAAGTGGAGGATAGTGGAGGGTTGCAGGCTAGTGGAGGATAGTGGGTAGGTGGCTAATGGAGTGTGGTCGATGGTTAATAAGGAGGATGAAGTTATTTCCAAAGGGCAGTTGGATAGTCGGTGGCCAGTAGATAGATGGGGAGGAACAGTAAACAATAGATGAACAGGGGAGACAAATAGAAGCATCTCATCTGTGACTGGTTGGTTGGATTCTTGTGCGTAAATGTAACGCGTAAATGTCTGTGCCATGGTTACTAAGTGCGAGGATATGAAGTTGTTATTGAATGATAAACTTTCTATTTCCCGGGTTCTATTGTATATCCATCCTGTTTTCTAATGTATTCTATTTTTTTATAGTTTCTGATGTGATCAATATTCATATACTCGTATGTGTTCCCTTGTATGTGATTTTGATCATCTTGCTGTCAATTTTGCTTTAATGGTAATGCAGAGTAGCGTAAAGACTTGTTTCAAGATAATTCTTAAAGTTTAGAGACTAATTAATACGACCTTCTGCCAACTGATCCCTTTTCTCTCTCTCTATTCTGCAGGTAAGTGAGAAGTCCTTGGCTCTACCTGTGCGCTTGTCGTGTCCTGGTAAGGACTTCAGTGTGAGTCACCGCCAGGAGCAGAGATGCACTTCAAGAAGGATCATAACTCCAGGGATGATATGTAAAGGTTAACATGTCGATTTTGATCTCATTAACTCCGCGAAGAATCTCAGGTTTTAGGGGTACGTGGCTAGAATAGTTGTTTCGCCGTCTTTTTCGTACTTATTGTTGGTGGTTCCTCTTTGTTTTTGCAATGCATAGAAATAGTCGACATAGCGCCCCATCAAACGGAAGAAAATGTAGACTTAGAATGTAAGAGATACGTGAATTGCAGTTTATGATTTTATCATTTACTCTAAGAACCGTTTTCATTTCCTAAATATGTGCCGCTTTCTGTGATTCCTTCTGTTCTTGTATGATAATGTAGACGAAAATTCCAAGGAAATGCGGTCATTTTCTAGCACTGGAATGTTAGGCATGTTACATATTTCCAAGCGACGTTATGACCTTGGCTGGCCTTTGATTATTATCCCTAACTCGGCCTAATCCAGCTTAACTTAGGTGCCACGTCAAGTAGAATTTTATGACTTTGCTGAACCTCTTTTCTTGCGGGCTCTTACGGCTTCAAGGCTGTGCGCTACAATCAGAGGCAGGAGCAAGAAGTTCCTCGACGAGATAATTTTCCCTTTTTTCAGCTTACGATATTACAGCCTCGCCGAAGGTGACTTTTTCCTTGTCGTGTAAACCCACGCAGGTTGGTCCGAAAATACACACACACACACACACACACACACACACACACACACGTGCGAGTTAAAGACAGTGCCTCCCCGTGCAGTTTGAATTGGTAATTACACATATCCAATGACGCGCACTTACAGACGAATATGAAACTCCCTTCCCTTACAATACAAATAGGGAATTGCGGGCTCACACACGCACGCATTTATAACCTACAACTCGCCTAAAAGTTATTTACACTCGCTTATACACCTGACCTATGAATACGCTAACAGCAAAGGGTATCCTTTTGTTCCCCTTAGGGCAGTGAGCACCTGATGGACAGTGGCGTTGCGAGGAGTAATACATCATTTGTTGATGATTCCTGATGGTGTGTAACGTAGGCGTTTCGTGTCCCAAGGCGGAGGAGGGGTGAAAGGAGACCCAAGACTTTCTCCTCACGAATGAACTTACTGGGCAAGGTTAAGGCGACGCGCAAGAGAATAACTACTTGAACGTTCTTTGCCAACAATAAGTCAGTGGTTGTGTGTGGACGATTCCTTCTTGGATTCATTTCCGTACTTCTTGACGGTCATTTCCCTTGCTTTCGTGGATTGATTTTCAGCCTTTTGTTTGTTCTTGGGGTACCCATAAGTTCCAGACTCACTCTCTCTTTCCCATTGAGTAAAGTAGGACTGGAGGATCCAATCCAATACTTCATTACATAACCCGCTTCTTGGGAGTCTCAACTTCCAGGAACAAAAGTTTGTTTACCGAAACTTTTCACCAGCGCACAGTTAATGTAGCGTATCACTGGCAAAACTAACTTGGAGAAGAGTCATCTGCCTCCATCATCGAGGTTATATCTACAGATGGTCCTCGACTTCGTGTTGTCTTTTCCCCCTCACACTGTTGCACACTTTCATTTGACTCTGGCGTATCTGTTAGGGCCTTTCCACTAAACTATCCTTGCGCTGTTCCTAATACTTTAAAGAAAAGTGCTCCTGTTTCTTTATATCGCTTGTTTATTTCTGGTCTGATACGTGTGTGCTTATAAGGGTAATACGGAGGAATCTTATGGGTGGAAATGGTTCTGAGTTATGTAGGGGTTGGTCAAGAAAGGACGACGGTGGGTGAGGTCAAGAGAGATGATGAGCTCTTTGGCCTTGCGATGGGAGTTCGCGAACTCGCCAAAAAACGGATCCAGAAGGTGTACAGAACCGAACGCAACCGTACTCGATCATCCAGGAAATGAAAAAGGACTTTTTTGTTTTCAAACGTTGGAAGCTAGGAAATTAAAAAGAGCTTACAGATGTCAAAGGGTGCACCCATGATAATAAAATCACAGAGAAACGAAGAAGTACACTGACACAGACCCACACACACCCACACAAACATTTCATATATATATATATATATATATATATATATATATATATATATATATATATATATATATATATATATATATATAAGTCTTTTGTCTTTTGTACCTAAAAGCATCCTCCTTTTCAATCATTTGTCATCACAATAGGAAAGCAAAATATTAAAGTGTTTCCTATAATATTTTATTGCTTTATTGATTTTATTGTTCTTTTAATGTAGAAACACTAGGGAGCTCTCAAAGCCAAGAAGAATTTCATTTTGTAATATATCTTGTATTACAATTTGACGAATAAAAACTTACCTACTTATATATATATATATATATATATATATATATATATATATATATATATATATATATATATATATATATATATATATATATATGTGGTATTGCATTAGTTATTCATTATTTCTACTTTTATTGTATTTTTTTTAACCGTACTGTCTTTTCATTTTGATTCATTTCTAAATACTGTACATTTTTCGTCGTGTTGCATCTGACTCTGCTGTAGGAAGAAGCCTTCCACTGACCTGCCTTAGTGCGACAGTTGTATGCTGAATGGTATTTTATTTACTGTTTTCAGTAACTGCTATTCTTTTGTTCTGTCTCGCTTCGTTCTTTTTTTTTTTCCTCCCTTGTTCGATGCGTCTCTTTGACTTTTCCATCTGTCTCCCCTTTCCCATCTTTTTTTTGTTATATACGTTTGCGTTACTTTTTCTCTTCCCCTTGTGACTCTTGCGTCAGTTCTGTTATAGATCTTTTGACTCGATTATCTACCCATGGACAAAATGTCTCGTATTCTCCTGGAATGGGCTAGAGAGACTTGCATAACGTAACTTGTAATCAAGTCTTGAAATTCGCATGCTTTCATCCTCTCTCCTTTGATCCTGCATTGTACAATACGTATGGCATATGTCTTTCCAATCGATTAAATCCTTTCGTTGCTGTAGGGTTAGAAATGCATTATTTGGGCTTCTGCTCTGATATTCGGTCACGGAAATGGAGTAGGCTAGATTGAGTTGTTAAGCGAAACGCATTATATTACTGGCTTCAGAGTGACGTAATATATCGTTGGGGGATTTCTCATAACATTACACAACTTGTACATAGCATGGCATAACTTGTCTTGAATCTGAAATGTGTTTTTGCGTAATTGTGAATTGTAATGAGGGGCAACACTACCAATTTTGGTATCACTTGGAAGAAATTCTAGTCGCTGTAATTTTCCACAATCGCAATTTTGGGTTTTTCTTAGATTACTGGAGCCAATTAAGATATTTTATATAATTTCAAGATAGCCCTCATGAAAACTGGCCGAGCGGGGAAAAAAAAAAAACATAGGGTAATTACACATTTTGTAGGGTTTTAATTTTCATTACGTAATAGCAAATGGTATATATTTTTTTTCTAGTTAAGTCTGCTGCCCAGTTCGTTATCTCTTGTTATACTTAGCCATCATTTATTGTTTTTTGATCACGATGGTCAATTTTGTCACAGCTGTTTTTTTGAGTGTCTGTGTGTGTGTGATCTTGACTCCATTTCCCTGTAGAGAAGATGGGGTGTTTGATGAGGATTCGTTAGTAAATGGCGATATATTATGAGGAGGAGTCTTTGGTATCCTTCCTCTATACGCACTTTCTACAGACACGCACCGTTTTTCCCTTCATATTTACTACCTCTCTTTATACATACTCCCTCACGTTGTCCATACTAACTCTACTGCATATACATTCCTTCATACCCGTCATGCTAACTGTCCCTCTATATAACACACCCCTTCTCACTGTCCATTTTCACTCCCCTTCAACACATAAACGACCCTACTCTCTCCACACTAGCTGCTCTCTGACTCGCTTATTCCTTCATACTGTCCATACTAACTGTCGTCCTGTATACACACTTCCAACGTCTGTATCATCGCCCATACAGCACAAAAACGTAACTCCTTCCAAACATCTGTACAAGTTGTCCTTACACACACACACACACACACACACACACACACACACACACTCCCTGACACCGGCATATATACAGTTTGGCAAACCCACCTTTCGAGTCGACACTGATCTGTTGGCACAGCCCAGACGGTCAATCAAGCTCCTATGTCGACCCGGAACGTCTCCCAGCCTCTGATGCCACACACACAGAGGCCATGATGAGGTATTTTTAGGCGTTAGTCGATTATGAAAGGTTATTTGACCCACTGTTGTGGAGCTGACGTTACCACAGGGTCATTCATTTCCAAGCTAACGAGCCAGAGGTATGTATGTGAATTGTTCGTGTGGCGTTCACATAGAAATAGGTTGAGGTAGGTCTGAGGGTTGCAAGGAGCTGGTCGAGTGTTGATAGTTAAGTGTGTTGCTGGGGAGCAGGAGTCGTGTGTTGCTGGGGAGCAGTAATCGGGTGTTGCTGGGGAGCAGTAGTCGGGTGTTGCTGGGGAGCAGTAGTCGGGTGTTGCTGGGGAGCAGTAGTCGGGTGTTGCTGGGGAGCAGTAATCGGGTGTTGCTGGGGAGCAGTAGTCGGGTGTTGCTGGGGAGCAGTAGTCGGGTGTTGCTGGGGAGCAGTAATCGGGTGTTGCTGGGGAGCAGTAGTCGGGGTGTTGCTCGGGAGCAGCAGTCAGGTGTTGATGGGGAGCAGTAGTCGGGTGTTGCTGGGAGACAGGTGCCGCTGGGAGTCAGCCAGTTGTTGCCTGGGGTTAGGCAGGTGTTGCTGGGAGTCGGTCGGGTATTGGTGGAAGTCGGATAGGTGTTGCTTAAAGTCACTCTTATTCTTTTTTCGGATTCTGTGGTGTTGGAAATCGGCTAGATTCTGCTGAACAACACACACATGTCCATAGAACTAAGAATTAGGAAAATCAATTTTTTTCAAGCGATACACATGTCCATAGAACTAAGAATTAGGGAAACTCAATTTTTTCAAGCGATAAATGTGATAAATGAAGGAATAATGATAATAATACCTCAGTAAATAGGCATTGAGGATACAGAGAATTCCGTATCCATTTCCCTCAGTAACTTGCAATCTGGCTTGCCATTTAGATACAGGTGATTTCTACAGAGGACCTGTAGATATTGTGATGCCTTCAAAAGCACTAGAATTACCCTCATTTATACAGGGGCGCTACAGTTAGTCTGGTTTTTAAGGTGTTCTAGGTTAATCTGGTTTGTACAGGGTTGTCGTTAACATCATGTCTACAGGGTCTCTGTAGATCACCCGAATTCTACAGGGATGCTGTAGACAAACCTGGTTTCTACAGAGGGCCTGTAGTCAACCTGATTTCTAAAGGTGTGTCGCTACTAACTTACTTCTGTAAAGTCGTTTTTACTTAACCTGGTTTTAGAGGAATTTGTTTTCAACCTGGTTTCCAAACCGACAGTGTAAGCGCACGAGTTTCTTTTTTTTTTTCCAAAGGCTCTTTAATTAACCTAGTTTCTAAAGAGAGGTTAGTTATTAACCTCATTTCTACACATTGGCTGTAGTTAACCTGATCGCTGATAAAGCTGCTGTTATATTTCTGTTATATTTTATATTTCTGTAGAGGAGCTGGAATCATGTACTTTCCCACACTTTATATCTAAATTAATTACCAAGACTCGATTCTGTAGTACAGAATTATCATGTATGATAAACACTGAGACTCAATTCCGTAGCACAGAATTATCATTTAGGATAAATTCGTAAAAAAAAAGAAAAAGGTCTTCAAGCTTAAGCTTCCTGTCTGTCAACTTGGATCTTGCCCAGGGTAAATAAGCTTCGTCACTTGTCGGACCTGCCAGTGAGTAAGGAACCTGGCCAGAAACTGAACACTGCTCTTCATGTGTCAGGAAATGACGGGAATGTTCTATATCTAGACTCGCATGGACATTTTTTCGACTCTGGTATGACAGTATGTCCTCATAGACTTCTGGTGTTGCATTTGATCGTTTCCATTCGAATTTCTCCATCCGACGTTGTCTGATCCATTCTCTGTGGTCTTCATATTTATTTTAAATCTGTTCTTCGTTTCATTCTTTCCTTCATTATGGTACATAGTCTTGCTGTTTCTGTCTCCTTCTTTCCTCTAGCTTCTTGAATTGCTGACTGATTCTTACGTTTTGCTAGTCACTCACTTTATGCATTCTTCTTCGTCCCTTACAGTTTGCTTCAGCCTCGAAACCTTGTCTAGAATTTCCCCTCTCTACCGTTCCTTGACTTTCTTCAGTGCTCTTTTCTACCGTCCTTGAACTCTCTCTAATAATTCTTTATCGTCTTAAAGTCATCTTTATCTCTCCTCGGATCAGTACCCCCTCCGCCTTCCGCACCCTACTACCTCACCTTTATTATTCACCTCAACATCCCACAGCTACCCTATGTTTTCCCTCCTCTCCACCTTTATTATTCCCCTCAGCATCCCACAGCTACCCTATGTTTTCCTTCCTACACCTCCAACCCCAGCCAATTCCCCGGCATCCGCCTCTCCCCCGGCGCTAAACAATGGAGCCCTTCTCATTAGTGGCACTCGTACACATCTGGGAGAGGATAATTTTGTAATGATTTCTTGGAACGGGGAGGAGGAGGAGGAGGAGGATGTCGACAGCCTCACTGTCGACGGTGTGACCGACCAGACCCCTTGTGAAGATCGCTGTCTCTTCCCTACAGAATCCCCAAAGATTTCGCCCCATTGCCCTGAGCTGATGTCCTCCATGCAGTGGCGGCCTTTGAGAGTGAATGGGAGTTTATTAGTTTAGTGGTCAAGGTGAGGAGGCAAAGCGACAGGATGTAAACATCTAATTTGACCGCCTGCGATTGAATGGGGATGAGGCGCCCGTCCGCAGACGAGAAGTGGTGGTTTGTTGGTTAGCCCGCAAAGTCAGGATGGCAGAGGGACCGTTTCTGGGCATATAATGGGGAATGGTATTGGCACGGCTCCATCTGAAATCCACCCCCAAGAGTGAAGCTCTGGTCTTCGAGCAGTTGTTGCGATACGATTCTCTCTCTCTCTCTCTCTCTCTCTCTCTCTCTCTCTCTCTCTCTCTCTCTCTCTCTCTCTCTCTCTCTCTCTCTCTCTCTCTCTCTCCAGCCTCGGGAGCTTCCCCCTGGCTCAGCAGAAATACAGACGCCTCGACGAGATACCTCCCTCTCCCTCCCTCCGCCTCGCCACAGGAGAAGCTATTGAGTTGATTTTCCACATCTGATAACGCTTCCTTCCACAATATCAGCAAGCGGTAACACGTATGGTACCCTCATCCCACACCAGAGCGTCCTTTACGTTCCTTCGTAGTCACAAGATTTTGTACGTTTTACAGAACATTTACACACGCACTATCCTTCCACACTTGTCTCGTTATCTGTGCATATTCTCACCTTTTATGAGGTTACATCTGCTTTCTCGACGGCTTGCCCAGATTCCCCCCCTGCAGACGCCAGAGTAAGAACCCGGTATGATACCATGATTCAGCGTCTATTTCTTGGGTCATGGTCACCCCTGAAAGCAAGTTAATTCGGTGTGGTTGACATCACGTCAATGCAGACGAGGAGATTTGACACCATCAGTGTGTTTGGTCAGGCGTGGGACTCCCGCCACTGCACTTCAATTTTCAAGGAAGTCTCTTGTTTGCTGCCGTGTGTGTGTGTGTGTGTGTGTGTGTGTGTGTGTGTGTGTGTGTGTGTGTTTATGCGTTGGTGTTGTGTGCCTTTTTCTTGCAACTATGATTAACTATTTGTTCACTAGGAGGAGTTCTGTACTCTTTAAGCTTCATCTTTTGAACTTTATCATAAAACTTTTTTAAACTTTGGTATGTAGTAAATGCTGACAGTTTCCTTACGACTGTGGTATTCTTGTTTTATGTTAGCAGAGACGGCACGGGTAACGGAAGCCGTTATCAAGACCATCTCAATAACGATACATATTTATGCATGTGTACCCTAGACTAAGCCAGGTATCCTTTGTATCGATCAGCCCCCTAGGGGTGGATGAACAGCTGGGTTGATTGTGGACTGACTACCGTAACCATTAGTCGAACCTATGCGCTCGACCACGGGCGGCCCGTGAATGCATGAGGGTCAGCAACGCTAACCGCTACACCAAGGAGGTCGGTGGTGGAGCACCTTTCCAAGAATGTTATCTGTCGTTATCAACACCCTGGTTTGTACAAAGTCGAGGGTCATTCTTCACTAGTCTGTCTTAACCTCTCGCCGTAAATCGGGTCTTCTAATTCTGGTGCCATGTTTGTTTCTCTCCACTGGATCTTTTCTGTCAGCTTTTTGTCCTCTTTCAAGCGCCGTGACCAAACTTATGAAGTATATTCTACTGTTTGCCTGATGAACTTTGGGAATAGTTTGCTTAATTTTATTTCATCCAGCACTTGAATATGATTCGATTATTTGCTAAAGGACATTTTGCCTCCTTTGGAGCTTTTGAAGATGGAGCTCTGGTGGTAGGTTAAGGATATTACATCTTCCAGGTCCCTTACACACAGATTCCTGTGGTTTATATCCTGCGAGATGATTATTCGTAACGAAGACTCCTTTCCCTGTGTCCAGTCCTCATCGCTTTGCTTTCACTCGGTTGAATTCTGTCAACCAACACTGAAATTTGTCTGGGTTCCCTTGTGAGTCGATGCGGTTCTAGTAATTTTGTTTCTTTCCTTATGACCTAAGCATCTCTATTGATATTCAGGTGGGAGTCCAGTCTATTTGTAAGGTACTTCCATAGGACATGGAATTCAGTGGTCCCATAACTGAGTCTTGTGGTACGCCTCTTGGTAACCCATTTCTATAAAGTATTTTGTCATGCCCTCTTCGTTCCCTTCTGTCACCATGGAAAACGTCTGTGAGGCCTGGTTGTGGGTAGGGAGCTGTGGTTTCGGCGCATTACATATGACAGCTACAGAATGAATGTGAGGGGAATGAGGCCATTTCTTCCCCTGTTCCTGGCGCTGCCTTGCCGAAGCGGAAAACTATGGACAAATATGAACGATAGAGAAAGAACCTTCTCTCAGTGTTCCAATTATCATCCATTGTTTTCTTTTCAAAATTATACGTCAGGTACACAGTGATATGCACTAGGAATGTCTAATTCATTGTATAGGAAAGGTGTGATGGAACTTGCATTTGAGTCTACACTGTGCCACTTTGCCGGAACGTCTATAAAGTGCTATGAACCTACACCTGAAACAACTTCTACGACCTTCGTGTTCTTGAATGCATTCACACATGAGGAACTCATGGCTGTGATTCTGTTAAGTGTGTGGGCCACAGCAATTCCGATAGTCCATTAGAGTTGATTGCCCATCCTCAATCGCCTGAGTCTGGAAGTTCTGGAGAAGGAATGAGACGCTAACCCAGCTTGTACACCCTTTGGAAGGTAGACCTTCACATGCTGTAACATTGCTGATTGGATAGGGTAGATATCGTCTTTGTGTGTACTTTTTCTTGCAAAGAGGTGTTGTCTTGCAGCATTCATTTCCATCCCATCATTGGCTTTTATACATAAGCAAGACGAAATGTTCCAAGACTGCCAGACCTGAAGAGGAAATGTTTTCATGTATGCACAAGAGGGACCTGAAACTCCTTGTCACATCATCGTATGTCTGTCAGACTTAATAGGCTGTTCTCTTGCCGATACTATTAGAGGAGAATGACGTGTCGCAGACCACGAAACTGTGGAAGATGGGCAGGTCGATAACGTGACTTGTCAGGCAGTGGATCTGTGGCAATTTTCATGAGCAGCAAGAGAAGCGGAGGATTTTCCTCACTCCAGAAGCTATCCAGATCTCATAAATGTTTACTTGGTTGACAGCAGCAGCTGTTAAAACATCATCATCTGTGTCAACAGCTAAGAGGAGAATCCTCTGGCGCTCTTTTTTTTTTTCTGCAACATCAAACATGTGCAAAACCATCCTCATGTCAGTCTCTCCATATTGACAAGGCTCTCTACTCGCTCTGTCACGGGGATGGAGGCAGAGGACTCTCTCCTCGTAGGTGGTAACGATTTGTTTATCACCTTCATTGGTGATAGTTTGCTACACCAGTGAACTTGAATAGTTCATCCTTGTTGTCACCAAGACGAAGGATCTCCTGCTAGAGGTGTTGGCTTCATCTATTCTTTCCGTACCTTTTCCTCTTCTTTCTCTAGCAGTTGCTTTCAAGATCTCAACTTCTTTACATCCCAGAAAGTGTCTAACCCATATTCAGTACCCATAACTTTTATCCTCACATATGTCAGAATCATGTTTATTGCATATGCAGCAAAGGCCTTGAATGTGCTATGTTTGAGCATCCTAACAATTACCGTTCTGTCAAGAACTGTGGCATTAACCTGTGGCCTCTTAGTCAGTAGGCATACTCAGATCCCAGAGGCATGGCAGAAAATGTCTTCATACAATTTCATACACAGCCTTGGAGGTGGGCATGGCTGATTTTCACGCAGAAAAATGATTTCCAAGTGTACGTCTCGTGTCTAGCAAGGGATATGAGGTGTTGAAAACATATTGCAATTACTCTTTCAGGTTTTCTATTCTATGCTACTCTTTTGTTAGTTTTCTTATTTCTCTTAAGATAAGCTTTTCTTTGACAACGTTCTGGTACTGATCACTGCCCATCCTGTGGATTTTTCCCACTGGCTCCCTCACTGGCAGGCCTGCTACATCTTTGTTATGCAGGGAAGGTGGGGACTCTAAACACACTTTCATGACAATGAGTGTCAAAGACACTACCAAACTACCGTCTTGTACACTATATACGTACAACAGAGTAGCTATGGACGTCACACAGGGCATACTTTTTTTGCTTGGTAATGTCTTTATTTTTCAAATTTGATGGAAAATGGGTCTTTTTTTTTCAAATTTGATGGAAAAGGGGTCTTTGCAATGTCTCCATATATCGAATGACTCGTGGGGTCCTTTAGGGAATTTTACCAGGCTTTATGATTAAGAAGAAAGTCGCATCCCGTTGGACTTGATGTAAGTCTGTCCCCTCACTCCTCCTGCATAAGTGCCTGCTCTTGAACAACAGTTTAGCTCATGATGAATACATAGCAAAAGATTGGAATTCTTGCCTGCAGTATTCAGAGTTACCTTTCCAAAGGTTTTTCTGCTACTCCTCACATTTGAAGTGGTCGTTCCCAGCTCGTACCATCTGTATCATACAGGTGGTTTGTTGTGATGCATATATCGTCACCACAGTACAATCCCTGAAGTGTTTTGCTTTTTGACTAAGCCTTTCATCTCTTTTGCTGCGAAAGGTATTCATATTTTAACTGAATTGTTGGACGTATATATATATATGTGTCTGTGTGTGTGTGTGTGTGTGTGTGTGTGTGTGTGTGTGTCGGTGTTTATGTACTTGTGTGTTACGGGGAAAGACTTTTACACTCACCAGGATTCGAACCCATGTTTGATCCCAGGTGGCCGCCCATGCATGCATATTCTGTTGGTCTGTCTGCTTGTCTGTCCGTGTACTAGTTGATAAAAGATAATATCCACGAGAAGCTCCAGCTTCTTGACCTTCAAGAGGCAAGAGAATCGGGAGGGCAGGAAGTGTGGAGGCGCTGAGTAAATGGAACGGAAGGTGGAAGCGCTGGGCAGGATGAAGAGATCAAAGATGGAAATGAGGTATGAAGCTGGGATGCGAGTTGGAGTTGGGTGGGTGGGTGGTGTGGGTGTGGAGCTAACACCCCCACCTCCCCAGGGTGAGAGAGAGAGAGAGGGAGGGAGAAGGAGGAGGGAAGGATTTGTTTATCGCGCCGGGTGAGCCTGACAGACGTGGTCTAGAAGTAGCATCTTCTGCTCCGATACCAAACCAACGCTGGTGTATCATGGGGTGGGTTAGAGGAGTCAGCCTCTACGTACGTGCAAGTTGACCTGTATCACTCGTGCAAGATGATCACTCTTTGAGTCCTGTATGTCTCTCTCTCTCTCTCTCTCTCTCTCTCTCTCTCTCTCTCTCTCTCTCTCTCTCTCTCTCTCTCTCTCTCTCTCTCTCTCTCTCTCTCTCTCAGTCGGTATAGGCAGCCACCACTCAGGGAGGGAGTTATTGCTGGGACGATCCACCTTGGTATCGGGAAGCGTTGGTAACTTCTGTGCAGTGAGCAGGCACTGGCGAGTGTCACTGCTGTCAAGCCTCACGCCCTTGGCTCAGATTACTAGCCTTTTATTTCTGTCATCACACACACACACACACACACACACACACACACACACGTGGGTTCCTGGCATCAGTTCCTCTCAAGCAGTCTTACCATTTTACACACAACACTCGCATGACTCGTTCTTCGTCTATCTAGATTTTCCTGCGGTGAGAGCTACGCGCGAGCCATGTCTTCTGGAAAAATCATGCTTTACGCACTCGTGCGTGAGTACATTCTCTCTCTCTCTCTCTCTCTCTCTCTCTCTCTCTCTCTCTCTCTCTCTCTCTCTCTCTCTCTCTCTCCCTTTTTCTTCATTTCTTTCCTTTTCCTTCGAAAATTTTATACTAAAGCGAATTAATTTGGTTGTGTGTGTGTGTGTGTGTGTGTGTGTGTGTGTGTGTGTGTGTGTGTGTGTGTGTGTGTGTGTGTGTGTATTTGTTCCGAGAAATGTAAACAGAAGTCTTTCGTGACGCACCATGACTGTGAATTACTGCAGGATCATCTTATTTTAAAAGTTCTCTGCAGATGTTAGCGTGTTTACTGGCATGCCAACTAAGAGGAAAAGTCTCGTCTTGGTCTTCTTTTGTTTTTCTTTGGTAATAACTTTCTTACACACTACCGATGACGCGCCATCAGATGCAAATGGTGAGGTTCTACAGCAGCAGCTGCAACACCTGATGTTGCTGAAATGACAGGATCTGAGAAGCTTCCTCGCCAAGGTTTAGAATATCTCGCAAAGGTTTGAAACACACTGAAACGTGATTAGATATCGTTTCAAAGGTCATGTACTACTTTAGAAATCTCGTGAACCCTACTGAGGCTGAAAAGGGATTTGTCGTTATTTCGTCTTTCGTTTCGTGGTCGGGTTTCTGATTCCACTGCAACTCACCCCAGTGAATGCAGAAACGAAGGAAAGCCAACGAGAATTTTGAAGGATAAGCCGGTATTATCTTACGAGTATTTGAGAAAGCAGTTACTTCAAATCTTCAGCCGTTTGAGACTCCTCAAAATTGCAGTCTTGACAGAAAAATCAGGGACGAATACACAGCCCAGTGAAATCTATCTGCAGAATTGCTATTGCTTCCGGGAAGAAGAATTTTGGAAAAAGTTACAAGTCGCTGAAAGATACGAAGCCTCTTCAAAGAACCTTCTGCAAATAAAGCATTGTTCTTGAAACGGTTTACTTTATATAGATGGAGGAGAAATCAAAAGCTGCTATGAATGCTCGAGCTGTCACAATACCTTTTTTGAACCAGCTTAGAAAAAGTTGTCAGATTTGCCAAGAGTAGAACTCTTGGGTATTGTCCGAGACTCTTATAATGACGGGTAAATAAAGTCGGACGAACGGCTTACTCGAAGCGTGTCGGAGATACGAAATGAACCCGGTTCATCAACAAAGTTACCAAGGAACTGGGAGGCATTCCTTTCCAGACGTGACAAGGAGGAGAATATCATCAATCTTCACCTTCGTGGAAATGAAAGAGGATTGCTATACATATAGATTGGTTGATAGAGATGCTTTTCGTATGGAAAGAAGGACGTACTGATGGTATATCAACATCCTTCGAACCTCTGCTGTATGTTCAGTCTTCACAAGAGGAGCCTGTCGTACTAGTAATCTTTTAATGATAGTACACTGTCGCTGAAGCGTCTTTATCCTTCGTGTTATAATCACGTTATGGAACACACGCATCTTCCAGTGTCTTTCTCTTCGTGGAGACGAGAGAATAGTACGTGAG
Source organism: Panulirus ornatus (assembly GCF_036320965.1). NCBI lineage: Eukaryota > Metazoa > Arthropoda > Malacostraca > Decapoda > Palinuridae > Panulirus > Panulirus ornatus. Next base: position 21,501,869 of record NC_092275.1, read on the forward strand.
TACTTTCAAACTAGTGCATAATGCATGTGTAGGATGCCTGATATGTAAATCATCATTCAGAAGCCTGACAGGGAATTCTGTATTGCACCTGTGGGATCCCGTGAATCTTTTCCTCTACGAAGCCACGAGTGTTTTAAAAAGAATCTGAACGCTCCTCAACACGCTTAGAAAAAATAAAAGAAATACTATCTGAAACTTCTTATCAAAAGCCACTCCGTGTTAGAAAACTCCCTTGTCGTATGATATACTGGAACATGATATGGGAGAGTCGTTCTTGCTCAACTTTTACTGCCTACAGACATATAAAGTTTCCAGATCCATTCAGTGTAAGCCAACTATCGAGAGTTTGTCGTGGAACAACGAACACAAACCAACTCCTGCCCTTCCAGATTATTATAGAACAGACGTAATACTACTGATGTAACGGACATATAGTTCCTACAAAACTGTTCGACTTCTCAAATCGGGGTGAACCGAATCTCGAAGAATCTAAAGACAATCAAATCGTATTTGAAAATTCAGTTGATAATGTATACCCAATTGTTTGAGAGGTGGATCGTTGTGATGATGAGACGGGATCTGAGTTTCTTTAAATTGGATTCCATGACACTTGGACGTGAGTACATACTGTTCAACTGCGAGGTATTAGAACTCGTACTGCTGGTAGTCATATCCGAATACGAGCCATTACTGTGTTGTTTGTCAAATGAATGTACTTTATATTTGCATTCAGAAGATCTTTCTGTATATGAGCATTGTTCGCTTGCATGACTTGCTCACTCCCGTTGCCCCATTCAGCTAAGATTGGTGGAGAAAGATGACTTTGCAGTGACATTAACGTCGTATGCATACAATGGAGTGACTTGTTTTCTTTCTAAATGGCCTACGATCGTTGCCAAATATGCTCCGCTGTCAATCAGACGTTGCACTTTGGCATTGTCTTACGAGTAAGACTGTTTATAAAAACGAATATTTCAATTAGCACAGTGATGTAGAATGATGTACAATCTTGCGAGGTAGGCTTGGAGTGTCGGATAACCCTACAGTGCCATACATCAAGTCGCGTGACGCGCTGTTACAGTAGGGAGGAGAATATGCAAATTTATTGTATGGTGATCTGCTTTATCGAGTACGCCTCAATAGGTGGAGTTGGAAAGTACCTTCAGTCAGGTTGTCATAGTTATTGATTACGAGAGTTGTTTGCCTGTGTCGCCATCACAAAGGTTTGGAACCCAAGACACGCATTTGGCTGTTGCTTCTCACATTATCTGTGTCGAGTCTGATCACTCTAGGATTAGCCGTTATGATGTTTCCTCCTTCCCTCGGTCGGCTAAGCTGTAGAGTTCCCTTTCTTTTTTTTTTATCTCTCTCCCTTCTCGTACAATCTTTTCTGAGTCAGGTTTACAAACACCTGTGGAGCCTTGATTAAACTAATTATTACTTTCCGTTCGGTCACGATTGAAAAAGATAATCCCAGAGATTGGTCTGATTGGAAGGGATGAAAGAGACTTTTCTTTAAATTTCTGAAATGGAAAGTGAATTCCTCGTTTGAAATTGAGGACTCGGAAGCGTATTGCTGGTCAGGAGACCTTGATTTTATTCTGCAGGATGAAAATGGTTTTGTCTAGTTTGAAAAATAGGTCTACACCTTTCATTAGGCATACAAAAAAGATTCTTGGGGTTTCTTACCAGTTTGGAGATTTTCAAACAGTTGATCAAAAATTCTTGGGTGCATAAGATATCTCGTCCATTTGTGTTAAAACTGAAAGCGGGTTTTCCTGAATCGTGTCCTGTGTTTGGCAATGGATTCACCATGATGAAGATCCCAAACAGTAGTCACCAACAATTTTCGATTTCCGTTTTCCATTTGGTACCCTTCTCTCTCTCTCTGTCTCTCTCTCTCTCTCTCTCTCTCTCTCTCTCTCTCTCTCTCTCTCTCTCTCTCTCTCTCTCTCTCTCTCTCCCCCCTTTTTTCCAGAAAGATCATAGTCAGAATTCTCACCATGGTCGTAGTTGACATCACCCCAAAAGTGATGTCATATGGTGGAAATCTTCCATCACTAACATCACTCCTTCTTCTCACCATGTCCACTGACATCACTCCATAAGTGATGCCTACATGGGACCCATACCGAATTCACGATACGTAGGTCAGTAAAATCTCTCCTAACTCGATAAAGTTTTTAAGTTTTCTCCTTGCCAAGAAAATTGTGCCAAACCGTTTTTGAAAGACTGCCTGGCTCTGATCAGATTCCTTAGGTTCCAATATTGTCAAACTTTCCACTTGCAATCCTTCGATAGACCAAGAAGAATGTCGTGCTTTGCCATTGCATCACTCAATTTTTTTTTTGTGTGTGTAAAGATAATGAAACACTTATTTGTTAGAAGCTTCAGCAGTGTTTGATTAGATTTTATTTGCTCTGAAGTGGTGGCTGATAGTTTCCGTAGGACCTCCAGTTCATATGGAATGCTTTTCTGGTTTGAAATCATGTATTTCATGTTTTTTTTGTCAATCTTTTCTTGCAGTGTTCCTTTGTTGCACGACTGGCTCACAAAACAGAAGTAATCGCAATATTTCGTGATATCGTTCGTCATTTCAGTGCTTCAGACCATTTGCATTTGAGATCATGACTTATTTAGCGACAAACCTTTATCCTGATTGCCAATTTTACACCAAAATTAATGAGAGTAACAAGTTGTGATAAGAGGGAAGCATATCCTCTTCTTTGAGAAAGAAGCGACTATGATTACAACGGAGCATCGGCTTTATTTCAGTATTTTTATTGGTTTATTTCTTGGGTTATATATTCAGAAGGGATTCAGCGAGTGCTTCAAAAGCCACACTAGATGTGACACAATTCTAATCTTTCCATGGTAATCCACGTCTCTGAAATGACACTGTCTCAGTGACTTCGAGGAAGCAAATTTTTACTGATCGTGATATGAATCTTTTTTTCTTTCAGTTCAAAATGATTATCTTTGTTTCAATTCGCCCAAGAGTATCTTCCACTTGTCCTTGTGTGGGGTCACTCACACCCACCGCTGCCTTGGTAGAAAATTTGAGTAAATTTACTTTCACTTGGGAGAAAAAAAGAGAAACCATTTACAATGACGATTAGCCAATTTACACTCGTGCAAATTGATCGCGGGGATCATCACGTCTCATTTCAAAGAAAGCAATCTCTGTAATCGCATTCGAATTCTCTATAATCAGGAATAAACTCCATTCCATTCGTCAGGCTGAAACATTTGCACTCCGTGATGCGACACTTCTTCGGAAAAGGAATTTGGAAAAGGCCTTCGCAATCGGCAGCAATATGTACCGAGTTGCGCTGCAGTGGCGAAGATTACCGGCAAATACTGCCGATCATCGAATGTCGCAGTCTGTGTGTGTGTGTCTAATTTGAGGAGAGTGGAAGCCTTCCCTCACGGGCCATTGCACCACAATAGATATCATATATCAGGATATGTCATAAGGAATATCTCTCTTGTAAGCTCGTGTCGACCCTTATCAACTTGATTTCGAGACTGATAAAAGGGGAAAATCTCTCTGGGAATAATGCTTCCCCACCTGTCTTATACAATAAGACGATTCCTCTCTCTTTCCTCCAGCCATTTGCACAGAAAATAGCAATACCTGACGGTTTTGAAAATGAGAATTGAATTTGTGAGGAACGTCCACAATCCTACGTTCCAATCCTACGGTCTGGAAAATATGGTAACCTTGCTAATAACTGCAAATGATATAGATAAAATTGTCACTGGAAACATTGCCAAAGTATTTCTGACGCCTAAACTTGTATTTAAAAAAATATGAGTTTGATAACCATTTTAACATTCCCAGAAATATAAGAGGATTAACCAGAGTCCTTAGTCTAGGCAGTCTATGGAAGAAAAGATAATAATGTTAGTGATGATAATGATGATGAAAATCATAATAATAATGAAAAATAATAATACAGCTGTTGTTATTTCTATTAGCACTGCTAACTTTGATACCATATACAGAATTGTTGCCACAAGTCTTGCAAGGTTTTGGTTTTATTTGGTACCAAAAAAAGATGTGTTCTTAAAAATGCCTCTCGTAGCTTTCTTTGCAGCTGATAAGTCTTTTACTGCAGAGAGATACGCAACTGATTTCAAGTTTATGACACGTTGGACTGCATATAGTCAACTTTACGGATTCATATTTTTTGATATTAGTCATGTTTCAAATTCCTAAAAGCCAGCGATCCGCCTCAGGCCAGAGGGACGTCGGAACCAAGATTAGGGCGAGAAAGACTGAAGGCGAGTGGATGGCCCAAAATAGGGAAGAGAAAATTTCATGGACGAAGTAGGGTGACCGAAGAGACTGAAAAAAGACAAAATTTTAGATATAAGATACTATGTGCGTAAAAAGACAATAGACGGAGAAAAAGAGGCTCAACCAAATGTGTCCCCCATAGTAGTGAGTTTTGATCCGATAGCCTGCCGTTCGTGCGCAGCGAGGGGAGGATTTGTGATCAGACCGAGTGAGTGGAGGATCGACAAAAGTTCACGAGAGATGCGAGACATACGAGACGGCTTCGCCAACGATCCGAAGCCTCAGCGACTCGGCTGGGCTCCAGAGATTACATGCGTGGATGACTGTACCGGTGGCCAGCCAGCAGATATTTCTTTATTTTAGAGTTTGTCTTTGTTCCCTGAGAGAGAGAGAGAGAGAGAGAGAGAGAGAGAGAGAGAGAGAGAGAGAGAGAGAGAGAGAGAGAGATTTTACGATTTGTGTTACGGGAATAGACTTTTTACCTATCTGTCGCTCCAGATACTCACACTGACGGGTCGTAAAGATCCTCGACAGTGGAGTTCGATGTCACTGATCCACATTTGTGAAGGTATTGCTTCTCGCTGAAATATGGGTTTCATTTTATGGAAATACTATCGACTCGTTTTAACAGCTTCGGATTTTAACTTGGATTCGTAAACGAACCGGGAAACGATTGGGGACAAGGAAGGGAGATGCAGGAATTCACTGGAGAAATCTGCCGGTTTACTGTGGAAAAACTTTAACGATCCACAAGTAGCATTTTGGCGGCTCCTAGGAACTAATGATCGAACAGTCGTGGTCCATTGCGGAAAGACAACAGGTTCGAAACAGTTTCAAATGGTGAGACATTTGTTCTCTGGTTCCGAGTGAATCATTTGTTCGCTAGTTCCAAATGAATCTTCTAAAGTAAGTCACTCATTCTCGGTGAATGAACTCATCCATGATGAGTATATTACGCTATTATTCACTACAGAACAAATGAAAATAGACGAATATTAACGTGCGCTCGATTTAGGTATGAATGTGCAAGTGTGGAATGTGTGTGTGTGTGTGTGTGTGTGTGTGTGTGTGTGTGTGTGGCGACCGCGCCCTTGTGTTGTGTGCACGCGGGAGTTAGCGACCCAGCCTACCAGATGAGGTCGCTGATTGGTAGACTTCACTGTTTTAGACAGGCTATTTTGGGGCGACGTGCTTATCCCACTCCATGAGAACGGTTGGTTCCAGAAAATGAGATGCTATCTTACAGACTCGAGCAGGAGCTGGGGTCACTGGCGTACGTGACGAAGCCGCAAGGCCTTCCAGTCCACACACTTTTGTCAGGGGCGTCGCATATCGACTGTGCTTACACTGAAGAAAAAAAGAAAGCGGGTTACGTTTTTTTTTTTTCCCATCTGCATCATAACTTCTACGCGTGTCTCTACTGATACCAGTAGACAACATTCGCCCCGTTGTTCTTATATGCTGTACGCTGCTTCTGTAGAAGGTTTTCATTTGAGCCTGAAACTAATACTGGGATAGCGATGACTCTGTCTCTCGAACAGTAATTTCTGCCACTTCAAAACTTGGCTCTCTTACCGCAGTATTAGATGGTTCAGTATAGGCACTTTGTCTATCACTGCACATGCTTCGGCATGGGTAAAACACTACAGACTCTTAAGACACTTGAACGTATGGAGTAAGGCAGCAGTAGGTTTGTAGTTAGCAGTAATTCACTTACCTAGTAAAGAGCAGTTAATTGCTTGGATGGATTGCTGATTTGTAACTGGATTAGGTAGTTCGTTTCTTTGCTGGTTAGTGTGATAGCATCAGGAAGGGCGTTCGAATTGTCTTTTGAATTATCATACAAGTGGAACGTTTTAGAATGAAACACTCGACAATTGAGACAACGGAATAAGATGTTTCATATCGAACCAGTGTGATGCATGTCTTTTGGCAGTCTTGATCTTTCTCTTTGTATGTGAAAAAGTGATTAAGAAATGTTTATTAATGTATTTGTGTGTGCATATGAGTATGTTCATGTATATAAACGTGCATATGTGCGTTTACACGCACAGTTTGAGTTTCAAGTAGGTTAAGAACCTGACTTCGATTTCTCGGTCGTTCCTTAATGAGCAAAAACTTTGAACCAGCGTCAGTAGGAATAACACACCCAGTTTCCTTTACAAAACTTGGGTCTCGCAAGAAACGAATCATTGACAAAGAATCTAACTTCTTTCATGAAACAACTTTGACTTCCTTAACTGGTTTCAGGTTCTTGGAATTCGTTCTAAGATTATTATGTCGACGTTATAAGAATTATGATTTTTCATCCGAGCTGATGTCTTTTTTCCCTTGACACCCCCTCAAGATAACTGATAACTTATGTCACTCGGAAGACGACATGGAGTTTGTTACGAAAGGTTTTCCAGGGTGATGTTAGCATCACAGTGGCCTAGTTCTGATCTGAGGCCTGAGTTGGGAGAGCTGCGACAGAAGAAACTTTTTGTTGCAGCGGGTTTGTCTCGTTCCCTGTGTGTTGTGCCTCCCGATGATAAATAGTCGCTGCCAAACGGACGAGCGTAAATGGTATCTGAACGTCACACACCACTGCCAAATATAGCAAACACTCGAGAGGATATATTTTTTTTTTGAACACCCGCCGAGAACCATCGTCTGCGGACGGACCAATGTGTTAATTCCTCGTTGACCATTTGAAGCTCGGGGGGGATGAATGATGTAGGATCCCTACCGTGCTAGTGTGTGTGTGTGTGTGTGTGTGTGTGTGTGTGTGTGTGTGTGTGTGTGTGGGGGGGGGGGGGGGGGGAAGATGAATAATTACATGTTGCCAGAGGCGACCCGACGCTCTCTCTCTCTCTCTCTCTCTCTGTCTCTGTCTCTCTCTCTCTCTCTCTCTCTCTCTCTCTCTCTCTCTCTCTCTCTCTCTCTCTCTCTCTCTCTCTCTCTCTCTCTCTCTCTCTCTCCTGCTGGTGCTCAGCTTTGATATTTTCTTCACCTTTGGTCGCGAGCGTTTTACCTCCCGTTGATGAATCATGCGAGATTCGGTCCCGACTGGTGGGTCAGGACCTGCTGCAAGGGCGGTAAAGAAAAATGCTCCTGTTTCTTCTAAATTTTTGGCATGTTATTAAAAAAAAATGCTGTTTTTTTCCTCCCGAAAGCTATACAGTTCATATACCCATGTTACCCGTATATCCACGTATATTACAGCATTCGCATGTTCTCTGTATCTTCTACAGCCTCCTGTATCATCCAACGTATGGGCCATCCTTCGTTATGAAGCTCTTCCCTCCCTTGCTCCTTAGGTCTCACCCTCTCCATTTTTCTTAGTTCTACGCGTCTCTGCTTTCGTAAGCTTGAGGATCTACAATTATCTTCCAGCCATTAAAGTCATTCAGTTCCCCTGTGTATTCTGTCCATGTAATTTTTCCCGTCTCTATCAATGCAGGTCTCAGAGTCAACTGCTTCATATAGCTTCAGCCTCTGATAAGACGTGTTGCTTCAGATGTTTTTTTTTTCAGTTCCATGATCATCTTAGTATGTTTCTTTTGGTTCCAAGAGGCTCTTCAACCTCCAGGTAGCCAGTTCCTTCCATCTTCGTTTGGTTCCCAGATTTCATTTGGCTTCCAGAGCACTCGTGTGTGTTCTCGTGTCTCGATGTATCATTTTCGACTTTTTCAAAGATACTGTCCTCGATGTATCTTTTCAGCCTCACTGTGTCTCTCAGCCCCATGTAGCGGATCCCGTGTAATCTCCAGTCAATGCCAAGCAGGTCCAGCACTTAACATGTTCCTTGCGCATATTCTAACCATCATTATCACAGGCAAACATAATATCATGCTAATAGTGCCTCTAGTGTTGGACTAGCGCTCTGGCTGGCTTTGGTATTAATATCCTGACACTATCAAATGTGCCACTGAATAGCACATGCAGCACCTTCACATTAAGCAGACTTGGGGTATACATGTTGTCTTGCACATATGTATGCATCTGTCGAGTATAGAGATCGTCTTGCACACCTGTATGCATCTGTCGACTCTCCGTTCGTATGAGATGACAGAGTGACGGGATGAATATTTCTTTAGTTTCAGACTTTTTCACTAAGGATGATATCCTCTGGCCTGACCTCATTGTCCAAACTCCAGAATATGCTCGAGAAAAATCATAGAGACTTCAAATCTGAATCTGAAATATTGCTCAAATCTTAAAAGCAGTTTGCAAGAATGTGTGCTTTATCATCAATAAACCGTGCGTGCGAGTGATTAAGCTGGGGTCGTTGAATCTAGTATCGCCCGAATTGTGGATATTGCTGGTTTAATGGAGACATTCAAATCATAGCAGCTTCTGCTGGCGTATAAGTAAGGACCAAGTTTTAGCAGAGGGAGGAGAAGGGCATTTCAAAATATGAATGTGTTACACAGGATTAGGTAGTTTTTTTCATAAAGGAATCCCACAGAACCGTTGGATGGTTATTCCAGACCGATCGACTACCCTCTGAAGAATCTAAACACCTTCTTCAGGTATTCAGGCTCATAGTAATGTCTTACAGGCTCGCTCTGTGCGCGTATGGCCCTTGTGGTAGAACGTCTGGCCCAGATAGCCAGCGTAATGATCTCAAGTGAAAACATCATAACATAAAACCCTTGAGCAACTTCACTGTTCAGATATTAAAAAGATAAGCCATTGTTTGTATTCACCAACTAGATATTTGATATCCTAAAGTATCTAATGCAACATCTAAGTCATTAACAGGCATCTGCGTTTGCTTGCGAGAGATAACACAGTGAATAATATTTGTGTTAGTGAGGTTTTGTGTGTCAGTGTGGTGTGGAGAGTGCATGAGTAGCGGTGAGTGTTCGTGGTGATGAGTCCCGTGTGGCGATGACTGTCACATGGTTCTAAATGACCTCATTTACTCATGTCAGCTTGATAGTGAGTGTCAGTATGATGGTGAGTTGCCTGGGTTATGGTGAGTGTCAACGTGAAATTGAGTGTCTTTGCACCAGTGATAACGAGTGTCTTTGCACCAGTGATAACGAGTGTCTTTGCACCAGTGATAACGAGTGTCTTTGCACCAGTGATAACGAGTGTCTTTACACCAGTGATAACGAGTGTCTTTGCACCAGTGATAACGAGTGTCTTTGCACCAGTGATAACGAGTGTCTTTGCACCAGTGATAACGAGTGTCTTTGCACCAGTGATAACGAGTGTCTTTGCACCAGTGATAACGAGTGTCTTTACACCAGTGATAACGACTGTCTTTGCACCAGTGATAACGAGTGTCTTTACACCAGTGGTAACGAGTGTCTTTACACCAGTGATAACGAGTGTCTTTGTGACACTTGCAAGGGTCAGCGTGGCGGTGAGGATCTTTGCAGTCGTGAGTGTCTTTGCGATGACGAGTTTGGGGCTTGGATGAGTACCCGCGGGTGAGATAGCGAGGTGTCCCCACAGGGCTATGCGAATGCCTTCGGCGTTTTGAGAGCCTCGGGAGCGTGTCTGCGAGCGTTTGATCACGCGACATCTCTGACGAGAGAGAGAGAGAGAGAGAGAGAGAGAGAGAGAGAGAGAGAGAGAGTCAGTCCCCATCTCAATAAAGTGAATGATACCACCCACTCCACCTTCGTCGCCAGCAACCGTCCAGTGCACGTCAGTTCGTTCCGTGGTATACTTCGCGTGAAGCTTAGCTGCTGAGGTACTGGGAAATATATATATATATATATTCCTTTCAGTCCACGGGGAAAATGAAACACGAAAAGTTCCTAAGTGCACTTTCGTGTAATACTCACATCATCAGGGGAGACACAAGAGAGAAATATAACAGTCAGTTGATATACATCAAAGAGACGAAGCTATATCTTGATCACGCGCAAAATTGTGATCCTTTCCAATATATATATATATATATATATATATATATATATATATATATATATATATATATATATATATATATATATATATACATATGTATATGCAAGGGTGGGCGGAACATCTTCATCCTTAATGCTATTCTTAAAACCCCCAAGTTTCGTAGGTAACGTTCGTTTCATGGTCTGCCCAGAATTCCACAGTGTGGGATAAACTTGAGAAATCAGATTCCCAGTTTTCACATTATTTTTTCTCTATAATTGAAAGTTTCTTGTTAGATTTACAACTGACGGTTTTATGAACGTATATTTCAGCGGATGTGATTCAAAACGCATCGAGAATGAGGGTGGAAAAAAAAAAAGATATCACGTTTATTTCAAGTGTGAAGTATTTATTTTATATTCAGGCCAGTAGCATGTGTGTGATATATGATATACAGGCATGAATATGTTAACGTGTATTTAGCATTTTAGCAAAGGGAGCACGTTTCGTTTATTTGGTAAGAGTTTCGTGTCGCAGTCTGTAGTATGTGCAAACGTACGCTATGTTGACTGCCCCCTACTGAAATCTCATTTCAGTCATTGTGAAACATTTAACCAGGGCAGCAGAGGCTGAACTAACGCTGAAGGTAGGTCCTATTTCTCTCATGACGCTCGTTTCTTTAATCATCCATTTACGTGGATTTTCAATAGAAAACGTAGGTATGGCCATTCCTATAACCCGTTGATTTAATGAGCGTCTCTACAAAGAATATAGTAAATCCTTACAGCTTCAATGGTAGGTATTGGGAAATAGGAGATTTGTGAGGCCATCTGTCTTATGTTTTTTTCTACATTAATATCCTCTGTGTTGGCGGGACTGACATGCAAAGATAGAAGCCATCTGTACCATTAAGTTGTAGGAAATAACATCAACGCGACGTGGCACAAACTCGCCCACAGATAGTAATAAGAGCAACCTGATAAGCTGGACAGAAGGTGAACTACCAGACCATCTTCAGGGCCCATTACGGGGCAGTACAAACTCTGAAACACACTCCCAACGCGTCGTATGGAACGCGACCTACCATCATAGGTGGACAGGAGAATGTACTACCAGGCCATCTTCAGGGTCCAGTACGGAGCAGTACAAACACAGACCCCCAACGCGTCTTGTGGAACGCGACCTACCATCGTATGTCTGCAGCTCGCTACCCGAGAGTCAAATGAGTAGGTCACTCCACCCGGGCCGACGACTGGTAAAGGTGGAGGAGGGAGTGTAAACACCCGTAGGTAGGGTGGCGGTGATGCATCATGGAATCACCAACAGGAGGGCTGATAGCTGCACATTAACTTGCCATCAACGTTTTTTTTTCCCCGTGTGTGTGGCTAGAGGGAGGAAAAAGAGATTGGTTCGCCTGATGGGGGTGAGATGAGATGTGGGCGTATGATCTGACCAATAGCAGGAGAGATAGAGGAGAGTAGGTCAACACCTGAACCTCAGTTTGAAGGGTTAGAAGCAACAGATCACAGTGGAAGACCAAGATGCGTCAAGACGAATGAGAAAAATATCACATGTGGCCCTGTAGATGGCGAGGGGTAAGGGATGATTAATTACGACTTGCTCCAGCCCTGAGTTGCGTATTACTGAGGAAGGGACGACGTTAGACATACGGTTCGAAAGCATTTATATCTTGGACGAGTCTCGCATAGCTTACTAAAGGAAGAGCACCTTACGAAAAGAAGTATCACAACTCCAGTTCACACTGATACATCGACTGCTTAACTCCAGTTCACATTGATGCATCGACTGCTTTTCAGAAAAAGAGAAAAAGCCATTAAACGAACAACAGCAGGTACAGTACAGTTCCCCAAGATGCAATAGCTGCTTCAAATAGACATCGTCAGGACAAAGCTGAGTCACAGAAAAAAAATCTAGACTTGCACACAACTAGACCTGGTTTCTTTATCTGGCTCGGACCATAATACAAAGTTTACTTCGCTGGTGTTTGCACAAGGTCCTCATAAGGACATTCCTTTACACACACACACACACACACACACACACACACACACACACACACACACACAGGCTTTGTTTTCATTTGATTAGTTAAAACCAACTTTCACTAGAGTAAACAAGCAAGATCTCCCTACCTGCTCAGCTCGATTGCCATAACGTATCTCGTTGAAACAACACCCACCTTCTGATATATGCAGTGGTATAATGAGAAAGAGGCTGTTTATGAAGATGAAAAGTGTAGAAGTTATAAGGTAACAGGAGCCCAGAGTTTCTTGGATCTTAACTAGTCGCTTATCTCGTATCATTCAGAAGTGTGTTCAGCCCACGAAGAGGGGCTGTGGCATTGATGATAATGATAATAATAGTAATGAGGAAGAATGACAGTAATCTGTGTTGATATTAGTAACAGTGTTGAGAATTTTAATGGTAATAATGATGATGATAATGAAGACGATAATAGTAGAAGATGGTGCAGCCAGTAGCTGAAAGACCCCACACTTGCCTCGGTGATAATTCATGCTACTAAGTTGTTCTCTAAACCCACATCCACACACACACACACACACACACACACACACACACACACACACACACACACACACACACACACACAGTCTTACACCACCCGTCAAGAGGCGATCAACACGCTGATCCTTCCCAACCCTCTTAGTCCATTAGATAGACCCTATGAATAGCTGGGTTGACTGTCGTGATTTCGATTTGAACCTATGCGAACTCCGACACACGGGGCGGCCCGTGAATGCGTCACGGTCAGCAACGCTAACCGCTACATAAAACCGCCTCTATACCACAAACATCACCGCAGATACCTCCACCTATGCTGACCCCCAGTTCGTGGTGGGTTATTGGTCTGAGAATTAAGCTGGACGAGGCAGCGACAACACCCAAAGCGAGAAGAGTAATGGTTGGCGTCCAGCGCCGGCTCAAAAGCCTAAGATTTTCCCCCCCGATACCCATCTCTTCGAGGACAGCAGCTAGGCTTGATTTATGAAAGTGCTTCGACTAGTGCCAGTCTGTTACTGCAGGCGATGCCAACCCACCAGTAAGGGGAGCAAAGTGCTGCCAAAGTGGCAGGACTAGTTTGCTCTAAGTAAGGATCTCGCTTCAGTTATCTATCGAGCGACTCCTTTTAACGATGTTTATTTTTCATGGAGGAGACTTGCAATGGGTTTTCGTGATGCATGATTCATTTCTGATATTGCTTCTCTCTGGAGCAACGCGCTAGACCATTTTTCTTACGAGATTTAGCCTTTTTTTTTTCAGCAGAATCGATGAAGTTAAATTATGTTCAAAGTAAAGTCTATTTTATATACCTGTTACCTATACTGATTCGTGTTTCTAAGTTGTTTCTCCCCTTATAACCCGAGAATCGAACCCCTGTCTGTGTGGCAGCAAGGGTTTCTATTCTCAGGATATAGTGTTAAATAGTTTACATCATATATCGTATTTACATTACATGGTTGAAATATGATTCGTGTATGTTGTTCTCGTACACATATTATATATGTAAGACCATTTGGGTATGCATACATGCATGATGGTAAATACAGTCCAGTTACAATCTGCGAGTAGATCATATGGAGAGGTCAGTGTAACAGAAATATGTATGTTTTTTAATCTCGAAAAGTCATGGGGAAAGAGGTATTATACGAACAAACATTGTAAAAGGTTTTGTTACTTTATATATGATCAGTTATAATATATTTTACCCTATGTCATTGTCCACTGACTTACGAAACGAAACTTGAGACAGCATCGCCATAGAAGCGACTTGATCACTGGAGGAACTTCCAAGAAATCAGACGCAACTTTTATAACTTAAGTTGCAAATCCCATTGAAATATTGGCTTCCTCCATTTCAGAATTTACCGGAATGTTTCCCTACGTTACCTTAAAAATGTTAGCTGGTCTGCCGTGTGTCGGGAGCTGCCATCTGTCGGGAGATACTCCAACTATCTCTTTTATGCGTGAAAATAAGCTTATAAACATGCGCCCGTTTAGTGTCATATCGTCGCTGAATGTGCTTATATATTTTACCTTACTGACGTTCCTTATAAGGTCCATAACACTGTAATGGAGCAGTCTGATTAAGCTTACTTTGATGGGATCGACATGTTTTCCTGTGCATTTTAAGGTTTTGGACTGATGACTTAAGTCCGCTTTAAAGCTTCCACACTCTTTGGAGCCATGGTGCTTTGACCAGTTCCTATATGGTGAGTTTGCTAGCGTGTCTTTCATTACTTATGGATAAGTTATGCAAGGAACAAGACGCTCGACGAGGAGGGGACGATAACCTTCCTTGTGTCTCTAGACTTTGTGAGTTCATGTACGCAGTGAAGGAGCAATAAGTGTTCTCAGGTTAACCACTTGTCTGTGTCTAAGAGCTTATGTCCCTTTGTGGCTGAAGCTGCTCTAGATAGAGTTACACCTCTGGTGATGAATGGATGGATGGGAGGACGTGCTCGACGATTTCTCATGCCAACAGGTTAGTGGGCGAGGTGGAGGTCCAGTCACCATTTTCAGCTTTCGCCAGTCAGGTTGGTGTGTCCATTGAAGGTGACGCAGAACTGGAGCCATTTTGCTTTTGTGATTTTTTTCGGGGGTGGTTTCTCTCCATATACGTTGGGTCACACCTCACGAGAGTACCCTCCTTCAGGAGTGAATGGCCGTAGCTACCGAAAGGTCCTCCCTTTCTGCTTCACGAATCTGCTCAAACTGTCGTGAAGTTGACAAGAATATCAGCTTAAAAGCTACAATCTCGACAACAAAGGAAATGCAATTGATTTTAAACGGCGAGTTGGTCAACAACTGATTAGAGAGAAAGGAATGTATTTTGTAACTTTGGCAAGAAAGTTTCTCCGATGATTTCCAAAGTATTTAATGAAAAAATGAATCTCGGAATTCTCCGGGCAAGGAATCATAAAAGTTATCCTCACCATCAGTTTTTCTCGTTGAGGGGCAGTCGATCAATACCAGATCCCTTTTTCTTTGAGATTCGGCCCGAGTGATGCATCATTTTGCTATATAAAAACCATTTTTCTCTCCTCCTGCAGAGGAAAGTTAGATAACAAAGAGGAGAAAAATAGAACGACGATGAAGGACGAAGTGGAGGAGGAAGGAGAGAACGAAATGAAACGTTTACCGACCTTCCTTTGTCCCTAACACATGTCCCTTGGGATCCTCTCGTAACTGGTTGAGTCCCTCCGGTGACCAGACACCACCTGTGTTGTCTATATGCTTAACCCTTGGTCATCACCCAAGGTGTCAGCATTGCCTGCTGGCACCCCCGTCTTAATCAAGGCTGCCATAACGCGCGACGGAAAAGCGTAATAATTCACGCACGAGCGTATCTCCTCGTATCATGAATAAACCCACAAATTCCCCCAACTATATGCGAAGGTACCCCATGATTAGAAAACTTTATGGGGTTTAATGAATTCCGGCCGATCGCGGGAACCCATTATTTCGGCTGTTACCCACGCTCTCGCCTCGGGACAAATGATGTAAAACCGATAAATCTTTAATTTTCAAAGTTCTCTCTTAAATGAGTCCGCGAGCAGGGCTATATGGAATCGCCCAGCATTATGGAAACGACGGAGATCAGATTAGGTAATGACTTGAAGCCGTGAATATATCATCACTGGGGAAGATGGCATCCAGAATGACCCTGTTCTTCTGTAAAAGATAGAAGGTCCGTTCCTCGAAAAGCTAGATTTTTGCGAGCTGGAGATGGAATAGTACCACCTAGGCTGAGAACGAAGCGAAAAAAAAGAATCATCAGTGAAAATTATGGAAGTGGCTTTCTTTTCCGTGAATTTAATTCATGGCATGAACAATTTAATTTGGTGTAAGTAAAAGCTAATCCAGATCGAAACTCGAGTCACTGATTGAGTTAACATAGTAATGTGTCCTGGAGGAGTTGGTTGTGATGCAAGTCAAATTCAATAGGAAACCTCGCGGCGTTTCCCTTCGTTCCTTATGTTCTGTGTATGTACAGTCGTGCGGGAAACACAAAAGCTGCCGGTAGTAAGGTGGTTGTATGGTGAAGACGTCTCGATTACTTGATTCAAGGTCACGAGTTCGACTCGTGCGTTCATCTACCGTCAGCCATTGGACCGGCGAGATTTTCAGATAAGTATATATATATATATATATATATATATATATATATATATATATATATATATATATATATATATATATATATATATATATTTTTTTTTTTTTTTTTTTTTTTTTCACACGATTCGCCATTTCCCGCGTTAGCGAGGTAGCGTTAAGAACAGAGGACTGAGCCTTTGAGGGAATATCCTCACTTAGCCCCCTTCTCTGTTCCTTCTTTTGGAAAATTAAAAACGAGAGGGGAGGATTTCCAGCCCCCCGCTCCCTTCCCTTTTAGTCGCCTTCTACGACACGCAGGGAATACGTGAGAAGTATTCTTTCTCCCCTATCCCCAGGGATATATATATATATATATATATATATATATATATATATATATATATATATATATATATATATATATATATATATATATATATATATATATATATATGTGGGTCAAAAGATAGGTAGTTAGATTTTATACATAACAATGGCTTAAAGAACTGCTTTGAAGACTTCATTCACACCATGGCAAAACTTTTTGCTTTTTGTCTTTTGTTTTAAGGTTTCTTATGTTGCACGTCATGTTGTAACCTTATCTTCAATCAATCTCATATTTCGTCTAATCAGAAGGTAATGTGCTCTATTTCATGCATGATATTGTCTTCATTTGTATGCCACACACACACACACACACACACACACACACACACACACACACACACACACACACACACCATATCTTTCTGCTGTCTATCTCGCTTATCTTATCAGCCATACTGACCACGCCCTTCCTTTCCCATCCCATTAGCTTCATACGGATACCCATCACCTCCACGTCACAATGTCGAACACGTCCCCAAATTCATTCCTATTTCAGTTTAGTGAGGATTATTCCTCTGAGGGTCGGTTGTTTGTCCCATATATATATATATATATATATATATATATATATATATATATATATATAATATAATTTTTTATACTATTTGCCATTTCCCGCGATAGCGAGGTAGCCTTAAGAACAGAGGACTGGGCCTTTGAGGGCATATCCTCACCTGGCCCCCTTCTCTGTTCCTTGTTTTGGAAAATTAAGAAAAAAACGATAGGGGAGGATTTCCAGCCCCCCGCTGCCTTCCCTTTTAGTCGCCTTCTACGACACGCAGGGAATACGTGGAAAGTATTCTTTCTCCCCTATCCCCAGGGATATATATATATATACACACACAAATGGATGCTTTCATGATATGAAAGTGCCGTAATTTTAATCGAATCTTTTGTTACTGCTTATGTTAGATCTATAGCAACGAATTTATGTGTATTTCTAACCAAACGCAAGCATATATGATGTAATTGCTTATCAACATTAAGAGATAGAAATACTTATACTTTAAACTGATATGGAGAAGTCTGTGATACATTATGTAGATAACAAACAGGTTAAGATGAGGAAAAGAATGTACACATCTTTGTATAGTAACTACTAATTGCAGGGACAGATTAGAGACTTGTTCATCATGAATGGAACAGAGGAGCCTATGTAAAATCACTCGAAACTTGCACAGTTAAAAGACATCAAAGAACCTGACGTAATTGCTGAGCAGATGAAAAGCGAACGGAAATCCGATTTGGACTTTACTCTGCTTTGTTATACTTGTTGTTAATGACGTTATCTTGCCTTACTAGATTTCGTTTTGGGATTGCTGTCGAGAGATGTATTGCATGATGATGAATTTCATAGGGTTAAGACTACTGCATTCTGTGGCTATCGTTTTGGTTGACTGTGACTTCAAGATATGACAGTAGGTTGGTGTATTTTTTGTCCCTGGAGTTTGGCTGTTCTCTGAAATCGTTCTGGTTTTCTTTATCTTGGATAAAGTCTGGTGGTCAGAATAAGGCTTTATAAAGGTCAGAGTAAGGCTTTGTGAAGGGGGGAGGGAGTCTTGTATCGCCTGTTTTGTTATACGTGTTTCAGCTTTGAAACATAACATTGTTAGCTTAATTGTATGTGTCTGGGTATTGTTTTACGTGTTATTTTTCTTTACTAATAATTATAATCACTGCTAGGTCATTTTCTGCTAATATTGGTTTACCGAGTTTTTTTTTTTTATATTTGTGATTGTAATGAAATTCATTTTCCCCGTCTCTGACCACTCCATGAATTCGTCTAAATCACTTTGAAGCTATAAGCAGTCTCTCATTTGACTGGACTATATTTCATGATCTTAATATCGGCAAGTTTCGAAAAATATCTGACACGTCCTGCCTCCAGATCGCTTATATGAATGATGAACAGTATGGATCCCAGTACCGATCCTCCAAGTACCCATTAGTCACATGTAGGCAACAGTACACTTGCTATTCGATACCACTCCCTTCTCGTCGGTGAGCCAGTCCGCTATACGTCTAGTGACTATTTCCTATGCCGATAGCTTTTCTCTTGTCAGTCATTTACATCGCACTTTGTCGAAGACTTTTTGAAAGTCTAAGATCGTAGCATCGGATCGTATCTTTAGTCTGTTATCATACGTATGACAGAGGAATTCCATCAGATTCGTTAAACTTTATCTTGTATTTCGATAGCCACATCTGCTGGTCTTTTATCAATGTGAGAACATGTGTATATGATTCCATACATACATTTCAGTGAATACTACGACCATGTTTCCCTAAGAGGACAAATAACATGTTTCCCACTGAACTATTTTTTGATGTTTTGAAGACATCAGTTTATATTTAAATGATTCGATACATTCTCGTGAGAAGTTGATACTGGAAAATTATAATGAAGTCTTCATTCATGTATTTCATCATTATTGATCAATTTTCTCTGTTATCTGGACAAGTGCACTGGATCCTGTCACGCAATATGCAGTGATATGCAGTAACCGTCAGTGCTGAAAACGCGTTTTTGCATCACAAGTATAAAGCATTAAGAATAATGTGATACTACTCTTCAAAGGCATGTTACTTACTTTATTATGAAGATAGATTCACAGAAATGCGTTAGCTTGTTTGATACGTATGAATCGTGGTCCAAAACTTGAATTAATAATACTCGAAATCAATCGCAGTCATCAAATGAAAGACGAATGATATTCTTGTTCAATACCGTCTCGTATTAACATCCTTTTCGTTGTGGATATTCGACTCTCATCATCGTTTCCTCTGCACTCCAGTTCATTATTCCTTTGGTCTCTCCTGACATGGGACATCTCGACATCGTCAAGATGACAACAGAAAACGGGCGTGTGTGTGTGAGGCTTGTGTCATTGTTAAACATCATATGCAGCAGAGGTGTTGTAATGAACTACGCTTAAGGCAAGACTCGAGAGAGAAGGAGATTTTGCTGTTCCCTCCGACGCCGACCCCTCCTTCACGAGATCAAGAGGAGTAGAGGCTCTAGGTAGTAAATATTGATATTTCTGAATACTTTTGCGAAGCATAAAGGAGATCAATCCACATATCTACCCCTAACTATGATTGATGGTAGACGTTTCCAAGATACATTTTTCAGAGTTATGCTAATCATGCAGCTTATCTGCATGTAGGGAGAGCACACACGCCGACTTGGAGACACTGTATCGACATTTCTTTAGAGGATGACACGAAACTATTGTACTACATAATGGATTATTTGGGAGCTGTGGTTTCGGTGCATTATTACATGACAACTAGAGACTGAGTGTGAACGAATGGGGCCTTTGTTGTCTTTTCCTAGCGCTGCCTTGCACACATGAGGGGGTAAGGGGGTTGTTATTCCATGTGCGGCGAGGTGGCGATGGAATGAATAAAGGCAGACAGTATGAATTATGTACATGTGTATATATGTATATGTCTGTGTGTGTATATATATGTATACATTGAGATGTATAGGTATGTATATTTGCGTGTGTAGACGTGTATGTATTATACATGTGTATGTGGGTGGGTTGGGCCATTCTTTCGTCTGTTTCCTTCCGCTACCTCGCTAACGCGGGAGACAGCGACAAAGCAAAATAATAAAAAAAGATTAGGGTACTCGAGTAGGACAGACGGTAGGAGACCTAATGGTCATGACGAGGTTATCGGCTATTTAGCCCTAGACGTGGTAGAAATAAGATGGTGAAGCAGAAATCACGAACGAGAGAAAAGCAAAATAATGGATTATGTGAAAGTGAGACTGCGTTCGCATTCTCAAGTATTACATAAGAAGATATCTTATTGTTTCCATCCACAATGTCTCGTCTCGTCTCTGATACGATTATTCTCTTTGCCTCTGACAAGTGTCAGTGTGGGAGTTGCGAGTGAGGAGAGGTAACGGCCGAAGAATAATGCCCTGTTGTACCCACGGTATACTTGACCAAGGTGGGGACTTGACTTTAGTGGGAAAAGAACCATGAAACAGGATGATGGGATAGACTGGTGGAAGGCATTACAGAGGGCTTAAAAGTCGGTCTTGTTAGCTGTCATGTATTACATTTCCGTATATCGAGTTCTAGTTCTGAGGTTTTCATTTTCTTTGAGAAATATGACTTGATTTTCTTAACACAGACGTATAGTGACGTTCTTTCGGTTTTTGTGTATGATACCACTGTGTTTTTGTTTGAAGAAAATGACCTGAATATAAACTTCGTAATGAATTGTGGACTGTAAGGGACAAATCAGATTTCAAGGTAAGCATAGGCGCAAGACTAGCACAGTACAGAGTAATCTGCTCAATATAAGTAGTTATAACCTTGATGCATTTACCAACGGTAACCACAACTTTTCCCAAAGTTCCAGTTACTTGTCGTTCCCACTGTTCAGGTCCAGATGCTAGACATATCCTGGACTCTGTTTCATGATGTGGTCCTGCTCTACACACATCTCAAAGCAGCAGTCATCCTACACGCAGCACTCAGCAGCAGTTACGCCATACATGTAGTTTTGGACAGCAGTCACTCCCTACACTCAGTTTAAAGTAGTATTCACACCACAGACTCACTTTTAGGTAGCAGTTGCAGCCACGCCCTTCACACACTTCAAGGCAGCAGTTAAACCTTACATTGTGTATTTGTAGCCGATTGGCTCCCTACTCACACACACACACACACACACACACACACACACTTGGCACTGTCTCGGCCACTTCCGGGAAAAGAATACATCACCGAGGTGAGCAATAAAGCAATACAGGTACCTGAGGTTAAGTGTCATAACTCCCAATATAATCTGAGACCCGAGCACCATCTGGCAGTGCCGAACCCAGCATTATCTTGAGGTTGGTTGGCCTGGCTGTAGCACTGGGTCGGTGTGCAGTCTGTTGGTAGGCCTGACTCCAGTGGTGGAGGCTAGCTTCAGGTGTGGCTTAGTGGACCTGGCCCCGATATTGGGTCGGTGGTCAGTGGGATGATAGGCCTTGCTCTGTACCTACCATCCCGCTGCTGCTGGTCAGCATAGCTTGATCTGTGGAGTGGAGGGACTAAAGGACAAACTCCCTCAGAAGGGCTTGTGAGTTTGGCTCTACCTGGATACTGGAGTACAGGGTGATATTTCGGCTGATGTCGGCTCGTTCTTATCCCGAGAGTGGTGAGTCTGCGGTCTGCTTCATCTGGAGGGAGTTCCGCCTGGGTCCCGCCTAGAGGAAACTGATTGTGGTTCTATATAAAGGGATGAAGGGAGAGGGGATAACTCCATCTGGGAATGGTGGTTGAGGTCGCATCTGGCGAGGGAAGTTAGTACTAGTTTCATCTGGGTAAAAGTGAGCTCCAGCTGCAAGATGGGCCTGGCTCCATCAGCGGATAGTGAGCCTGTCTTTTTCTGGGGTCTGAATGAGCCGGATTCCATCTAGAGGTGTATGGGGGTTAATGGGAACTGGGGCTTATCGCTCGTGGCTGCTCGCTTTAGAATGAGACGGAGTCTGTCTGGAAGGGGACTGCTAGCTACCCTCAGAAACAGAATGGGATGCATAGTAGAGAAGTTCAAGAGTGTACTGGACAAGTTCCTCCAAAGTGTAAGAGACCAGCTAGTCTGTGAGGAGCAATGTAGGCCTAAGGGCTGCAGCTTCCAACAGCTCGGTCGACCAACGACCCAATCCAGCGGCATCAAGGAGCAAAATGGGCTTTGTGTGAAGACGAACTGAGGACTGGACTCTAGTTCTGAAGAAAGGAGAATGGAACTTATGTTCAGACAAGAATGGAAATATAGTTTGGGTCAGGACAAGGGGTGAAGACCCCCGAAGACATCACCAGGTATTCAACAGGTATCTATTGGATTCTTTTGGGGAGAGTGTTGTACTTGGGTTCAATGGCTCATGTTCCATCTGAAGGAAGGTGAACCTGGTTCTTTCCCCTTGGGTCCTGTCACAAATCGCGAGTGTAGTGGACTAAGCTTTATTTGGGGAATTCCATCACGTAGCCATGTTCCATCGAGGCCTTAGTAAGCCTACCTTCATGTGAGCGATGATGGACCTTTATTTGTCCGTGGGTTATCGGACCTAATTCAGGCTTTTGGTCGGTGGTCCTGTCTGCATCTGATGGATAACCTGCCTGGCTCCATTTGACGATGATGGGCTTTGTTCCATTTGCTGGATGGAAGGTCCGGCTCCATACGGGCATTGGCGGTCCAGGTGCCAGTTGACCTGAACCACACACACATCCACGAGTACGTTTCTGACCATGACTCCGCACGGGCCTGTCCGGGGCCGGGCCTGGCTTGGGCTGGTGTGTGTGTGTGTGTGTGTGTGTGTGTGTGTGTGTGTGTGTGTGTGTGTGTGTAACTCATTTCTTTATCTCAAGAACAGATAAAAGCAATGTCGACTTACAAGCGAATCAACTGGCCACCATTCCTTCGTAGCCAAGTCATCACGAACCTCCCATTACTGTACGTACCAGCGTTATACATCATACCATCCACCATCAACCACCACGTAACCACAGTCTCCACCACCATGACACGACCTCGCTTCCACCTCATTCCACGACCCATTAACCTCATACACAGGAGCAGTGATATTCATACCCTCGCAATCATGCCGTTGTATTCGAGGTATTAAACTCTCCAGTTGACCAAATTACCCACCCGTCACGGGTCCTTTCGGAATAATCGTCTACTTTACTGCCCCGTTTACCATGATGGCAGAGCGTGTGTGAGTCTAGCTCCGCCATTAGGAAACTTAACAACTTGTGCGTCTCTTATTGTCAGCTAATTGGGACAAGGTCAGACAAACAACGACAGATTTCATCTCTGTTTTCGCCTGGTGCTAACTGCCACGCAACACCAGCCAATAAACTGCTCTTGCCTATCTTTGAGGTGCAAATATTTTGTAAATAGTTCCTTATATATATGTAAGTAATTTTCCCTTCTATTTTTCTCCAGCGGAGTTGTTAGAAGGATAATTCTATGGGGAAAACCTTGTCAAAGGCACAGTTAGTGACAGGGGTGTATCTTTTTCATCTTGTTCTAGAAAACGTAATGAAAAAGGGGACCAGAGGAAGAGCCATCTTTGATGAAGCTATACCCCCTGAGGCAAAGTAGCAGGTCCTTGAAGTCATTTATCCACAGATCTACTCGTATCTTCGTAGCGATAACCATTGCGAGCTTCGAGGACTAACGTAAGTCGTGAATGGAACTAGTTTGGTGTGTAAACATGTATGTCATTTAAGATAGAATTTTCACCATTTTCTGTGGTCGGAGTTTATTGTAACTCCGAGAGAATCTCTTTATGAAGTATGATTACCGTCATTCTTCGTATAACAGTAAAGAGAGTGGGTTAGGGAAGTAGTCAAGGTAAGATGCTGAAAACCTTGACTTTCCTTGTAATAGCATTCACATGGGAGGAAGAGTAGACTTCGAAATTACGCTAAAGATCTGTAGTAACGCCAGCCAGGGAGCCGACCAGGCAGTGGGTCAGCCCTAAGCGTGATAGGGTCGAGAACCTCTCGAGTCCATTATGAAGATTGTATTGACGGTGGAGGAGGCACTGGTGATATATGAGATGGGTCTCCATCCTCTCTCCAGGATTTATATTATTTCTTTCACTTGTTCCCGAAATATATTCGATGTGTGTGTGTGTGTGTGTGTGTGTGTGTGTGTGTGTGTGTGTGTCTGTCTGTCTGTCTGCCTGTCTGTGTGTTTACTTCCCTGTATGTCTATTTGTCCCTCTGTTTACATAGTGTGTACTTGTAAGTATGGATGATTGTCAGAGCTTTGGACTTTCAGACCTACTCTTTCCTGGATTTCTACCCATTCCTGGGCCCTGCTAATTTCTTGATCTGTCCCATTCCAGGACCTGTTCATTCCTGGACCTACTCGCCCTTAGACCTGCCTGTGCTTGGACCTGCATATGCTTGCAACCTGCATATTCCTGGATCCGCTCTCCCCTGGACCTGTTCCTACCCTGACCTGCTCACTGCTGCACCAGTTCATACCTGGACCTGACCCCCCTTACACCTGCTCGTTCTTGAACCTTCTCACTCCTGTTATGCCTACCAACAGCTATACGTTACTCCTCCTAAAAAGAATCTCGAGAATTTGTACTGAATATCAGACAGCCAGATAATAGCACACGACTAATTCGTTCAGAACTTCTACATTTGTATGAATAAGTCGAGTACAATCTGTGTTTATATGTGTCCAGACTTTATTTCAGAGGAAGAAGCTCTTGGATATCTAGTTATACCAGTATAACTACAGATTTGTGGTCATTTAAGAACATTTTCTAAAGACTGATTGACGACCTTCAAGGGAGGTAAAAGGAGGGTAATGTTTCCAAAGTTTGACAAGAAGAAAGCAGTTTCCGAGAGACGTTCAGACAGGATGACTTTGTTTTTTCTTTTTCTTTGAGGTCGCTGACGAGACTGCAGTGATCAGAAGTTTTTGCAATTCTGTAGACTTTTGAGGTCCCTACACAGGTAGTTTTTTTCCCCCCCTTAGGATCCCTACGAAGATGATTATTTGAAGTCTTCATGGAGATGGTAGTGTCTTGAGGTTGCTATGGAGATGCCAGTGTTCTGAAGGTTGCTATGGAGATGTCTATGTTTTGGAGGTTGTTAGATGGTGGTGTTTGGAGGTAACAAGGAAGAGGTCAGGGATTTAAGAAGCGCTCAGAGCATCCAAAGGGTTCTGAATATGAAAAACGATAAAAGGAGAGCGACAACTTCAAGTGTGACAATACAATTGGTGTCTTTGGGGGATGCCTTTGAAACGGCAGGCTCTCGTAAGGGGGAAAAAAAAAAGTGGGGGATACTCACTGCAGTGGACGCCAAGAAGAGCAAAGGTCGAGAGTTGTACTAAATAAGCTTTTGCCGAAGACCTACGCGTGAGATGGTATATCCAAGACATCAACATTAAGGACAAAGATTATTCCGTCTAGTCCTTGTTATATCTTTAGAAATGCACTTGACATTCGGTTAACTCTCCGAAGTGGCCATGTATTCCATGAAATGTCCTGCGAGGAACATCCAGTGCAGATGTTATGGCTGCAGAAGAAGGTTGTAACATGAAGTATTTATAACTTTACGACAGAATTTCCAGAGAGGTAGAGAGACTTTGACAAACGCTGGAGACATAGATGAGACAAACACTGCCATATATATATATATATATATATATATATATATATATATATATATATATATATATATATATATATATATATATATATATATGTATATATATATATATATATATATATATATATATATATATATATATATATATATATATATATATATATATATATATAAAGTACATCAAAGTGGTGCGTGTAATCTAAGTATTTGCCAATAACCACGAGGTTTGTCTCTTTGAATCACATTCATATAGCTATACCTTTCATCCATGAATTTCTTATCTCCTCTACTATGATATACAGCCTCGAAAGGACCTTGTGATCTGTTGCTGTTTGAGTTCCTATGTATTCCTCTGTAAGTAACATTACGTTGCGTATCCAAATTTCAATCTCTTCTCCTCACTTCACTGACCGACCTTCTCAGGCCCACACACTGTTCCATCTAATGCGTCTCGACAGCTCGCACTCGCCTCCTACCGTTGATCACCCATACTGGCGTCTAATTTCCATACATAAGTGAAGTGCCTCGCGGGAAATCGAAGGAACTAACATGGCTGTTCCTGAAAGGGCTTGAGAGAAGACTTGTCTGGTCAGAGTCGAGACATACATGGCGTAAGGGTCAAAGGTTCATATGTAGGCTCCATTGCGGTCAGAGGTCAGATACACAATATCTGAAAGCATCACTAATAAATAAAAAATTCTCAGGTCAAGGACTACATACATATGGTTATGAGAATCACTGTTAAGAAAAAGACATACTTGAGTGCTTGCTCGTTTGCTTGCTTGCCTGTTGCGCTGCGAGTGAAAAGTCCCCTTTGTGGAGATTACTTTAATGCTGGTCAGTGATTGCATTTATACTCTGTGTCTCTGTGTTACAAGGAGACTCAGGAGTAAGAGGTAATTCTATCAACACACAGCAAAGACTTGGGTGGATATATGCAACAAGTATATGATACGAATTTTGAAATGGAAATGGTACTATTTTGAGTGGTAGTAAGCAGCAGTTGTATTAGTAGAAGTAGTACGAGTAATGGAAGTGGTAGTAATTGTAGTAGTAATGGTCGTATTAGTAGTTGTAACAGTAGCAGTTACATTGATTGGTAGTAGTGCAGTAGTGACAGGACCAGTGGTGGTGGTAGCAGAAGTAGTAGTAACTGTGGTAACAGGAGAGCCGTTAGGGCACCAGCTCTCCGCTGAGTCCAGCAGCCATGAAGGCACGACCTTGCTCTTGCAACCTGCCTCTCGGACGCGCCCTCTCCTGGGACCAGAGGGAAGTGACTGCTATGAAGAGAAGCCTAACGAGGAATGGCATTTTAGGTTTTGTCTTTTTCTCATGGATATATATATATATATATATATATATATATATATATATATATATATATATATATATATATATATATATGTTCTGTGAGTCCATAGGGATACGAAACACGATAAGTTCCCAAGTGCACTTTCGTGTAATAATCACATCATTAGGGGAGATACAAGAAATATAATAGTCGGTTGATATACAACGTCGAGACGTAGCTAGGACGCCATTTGTATCTCGTTATCTATGGAGTGCTTTTGCCCTTTTCAGGGACAAGAAGAAAGAAATTGGGTTGAAGAGAAACCTAACGAGGAACGGCATATATATGTGGGTGTGTGTATACACGGTTTGGGGTCAATAGGAGGGTTTCCATGTCCCTATTCATGGAGTGCCTCGCCATTTGTCAAACGGGTAGTCATATAACCCCATGCCATCTTTTACGTGGCTTCTGCAACGTCAAGGCTACGCCACGATCAGAAGCAGGGGAAAGGACGGACAGACTCGTTTGGAATGAAGTCCTTTTGCTAGGTAGCAACATTTTCGTCTATTGACATGATCCAACTTTGCTGAAGGAGACGAGTTTCAGCCTCCAATCCTTAGCTTTCCTCCTCTTGCATTTCACTACATTCACCTTACAGTGAACGTAGATCCGAAATCCTGTCCATTCGGTCTCTCTCTCTCTCTCTCTCTCTCTCTCTCTCTCTCTCTCTCTCTCTCTCTCTCTCTCTCTCTCTCTCTCTCTCTCTCTCTCACATGCAAGCTGACCGTTTTCTCTTTCACTGTGTTTGTTAGCTGGGGGTGAACGCTTGAGTTATTCATCCGCCTTTCCTTTATGAGCTACGGATTAAGTTTGACCCCATTCCACCTCAAAGCTCGGTCAACATACATCTACTCGCCATATTATAAGCGCGTTTGCATAATTTAAGTCATTTAGCAATTAGTGGTAGGGTTCAGCTTCAAGCCAGCAGTTGGCGAGATATTGTTTGCTCAGTGATCTTAATAATTTTGCTTAAATTATGCCTTAGGAAGAACCTCTTCCAACCCCTGGTCATCCTTGAAGGACGGGAAGCTGGTTAGGGGGAGTTGGTCGGTTGGTTAGTTCTCTCGTTAGGCCCTTAGACTGCCAGGGGGCCATTAAGGCCGATAACATCATTTTAGAACCACCACTTAACATCGTTTGAGTCATTGTCTTTAGATGCTCAAGATTTTTCTAAGACCATACACCCTCTCTCGCTCCAAGTACGGCACCCTGCTGAATCGAAGATGTTCTGGAGAACTGAAGATCGGAGCCTAATTGTTCAACCCGGTGCTGTGTGTGTTGGGCTTTCAAATCCAGTTATCTCCTGAGTGGGAATAGGTGCGACAGGCCCAGCACATTACACCTACACGACATGGTAATTCCCACGACGTCACACCTGTGTTCTAGCATCTAGTTCCGTGGAGTTTCTCCTGCCGCTGACTGACCCTCGGCCTTGGAACGATTCTCGTTGCTCACTCCTCCACCTTGTGCAGGCTGGGGCGCCAGTGTGGCAAACTGACACAGATGCCAGGAAAGTGGAACGCGTTTAAGATATGTCATCCACCACATGGCAGTGAAAAGCTCGGCTGCTTGTCCATGGTTTTTCTTTTTCATGAGCATAGGATACGACTTTGATGTTCGACTCATGGATGCATGTATTCCCCTAGACTTTGGCTGACTGCGTAATGCGTGGACTTTCTCTCACCCTCGATGATAATGAAGGTATTCGAGCAGTCACGTGTATCTGTATGTGTTAGGGTAACCAGATTCAGAGGGTCATTTTCGAAGATACTCTCTAAAGTATAGACCCAAGACCACTGTCTTGCGACACTTCGACTCCCGTGTGGCGATTTCTGGACTACGTACCTATAATCATAGCCTAGAGGAGGCAGTTGTGCTGGTAATATCCGAACATAGTCAGTATATTTAAACTGAACCTCGTGGCTTATTTTTTCCTTAGTCTCTCTACTACTAGTTATGTCTATCTGATCACCTGTCACTCTGTCTATCTGTCTAACTCCAGTTGGACCCCTAGACATCGTTATAGGGTATTGAGAATCTGCTGGTCTCGATCGTGCTGACTCTGCTAACAATGAGAGGGTGCACGCGGGCAGCACCTAGTATTGGCTCCATCCATATCTCTGATTGCTCGGTAAGACCTGCCTGTTTCTCCATTCATTCCATCCATATTTACTGCACTGGAACTGAATTTCTTTCTCCGGAATACACCTCTACTACCATTTCTAGTATCTTGCTTCCTTCAGGGAACCAGCTGTTTAGTGGCAACGTTAACGTTTTCAGAATCAATTTTTCTCTCTATTTCTGCACTCATATTTTTGCTTCAGAGACGGAGTTATTCCACTTGTAATAGAAATATACCACTAGGAAGCTTAGTGGGTTGAAGAGCGAGGTTCTTGTATATTTAGGGACGTCAGGCCATCCACAGAACCATTGATAGGTCTAAATATTCGTCGAATTTTGAAAGTGACGACCTTCGACGAAGATCTGACGAAGACAGCGTCAACATTCCACTCGACATAAGTAACATGCTGTCTCGTCAGTGGCTTCGACATTGTCTAGTATTCTGACGTACAGTCATGGGGAATTAAGGAAGAGTTGAGCGACAGATGGATGGCACTGAGGTCAGTGATCAGAGGCCAGATGAGAGGCCAGAAACTGATCGTGGGTAGTAGAGTCGTTTATAGATGATACTGGGTCGTTGTCCATATGCATGAAGGAGTGTCAGATACAGACGGTATAGGATTCAGGGACAGGGAAAAGTGGGACAAGAGTCGGATGCAGATGGCATGGGTTCGAGAGGTCAAAGGCACGCGACAAAGGCACCAGGCAGTAGAGTATAGACGAAGCACAATCAGGCTTCTTATGTTGTCTTAGATGAAGATGGTATTAGGATCGACTGTACGGACAGCATGAGCTCGAGACGATATGGGGGTTGGGATTCTAATGTGCGAGAGGAATCATGATTCACAGAAGTCTTGGAACCGAATCCAGTTACAGGTAGTCCTCCTTAAGGTAGCCAGATCCCACTATGTAGAATCTACTTTCTTCCACAGTATTACTCTCCCTCTAGCTGGTCCCGTAGGTAAAGTTACGTACGCTCGCTCACTTCGGCAAATTTGATGTGTAATATTTGTTCTACGGGTTTGTGTGTGTTAAACCCACCACGAGAGATCGTTGTTTTTGTCTTCAGTCTATATCAGTCTTCATAAGTTATATTATTTCCATATTGTGATTTATTTTTGGAGTTGATATAGATAATTACCATCGGGCATACAGATGTTTATGTATCATAGAATAATGATAAAGATAATGTCTGAGGTAAAATGTATATTGCTGAGGCAGCTGCTGGTGGAGAAATGATACAAAAACGATCGGAAGATATTGGTAAGCCATCCGCATGAAGTCGACCCAGTGAGGCACAAAACCCGGACAAGGAACTTCTCTTTAGTCGCTTACAAGTGGCGGCTCGAGTCGCCATGAGTCTCCTGCGAGTTATGATACTTTTAAACTGTTTCATGTGGAGAGGGAGGGCTCCACCACTCTACTGAGGCGTTCACTCGTGAAAATTCTGCACATTCGGGTTTGCGTTTGATTTAATTCTTTTACGAATATTTCCGATTTGCTATTTGGCTACGATTTTTTATGTGCAGGTGAATGATTACACAAATGGGGTGGAAGCTGGGTATGTTAGCCACTCTGTAATGGACCTCCACAGCTGAGTGTCTAATATGCGATTCGAATCCTGCAGTCGACGCATTATCATGTCTATTTGTACTATATTCTTGGTTCATTATCTATCTATTTACCTTGCTACAAGTACCCCAAGAGCAATTTGTACGGTAGTCCTTGTGTTACCCAGGACCTTTGTAAAGGTTCCTACTGCCCAAGGTTGCACTACTTCCAGGTGCAGGGAAACGTAGAGTCCTTTGGAATGAAAAGTTCTTCGATAAGGCTGTACTCCGAGACATCGTTTTCAATGGTAAATTTTTCACTAGTGGTGTATCCTCGAGTAGGCGGAGCTTGATAACATGAGACAGATGAGGGATGCTGCAATGGCATGGATATAGAGAAGAGGATGAGGAAGGAAAGACCGACAAAAAGGAGGGAGCAAAGGGCAGAGAGGGAGATCAAGAAGGTGTTGGAAAGATGAAGTAAAATAGACTTAGATCTATATCAGGGCCTGAATGTGCTAGAGGGTGAGAGGCGAGCATGGGTTTAGAGGGAACTGGAGAGATGTGGAACACATTGGACCATTTGCTATCTGTGGATTGACCCAGTTTATACGAAGTGGTTGAGGGGATACCATGGAATAGTCTGTGGAGCTTGGCTCTGGGGAGTCACTGGTTTCGTCGCATTGTACATGAAAGATTGAGAGTAGAGATGAGATAATGAGTGCCTTATCTTCGTCTGTTTCTGGCGCTACCTTGCTTAAGTAGAAAACGGCGAAGAAGAGGGCAGAAGAAGAATATGCATGTATCAACAACACGCAAGAAAAGGTCAACTCGCGTGGCTTACCAAGTTACTCCGGAAGAGGAAGACCATTGTAATGTCTCCCTTGAGGAAGCCAATTACCGCCGAGATTAAGGTAGTAATATTAACGGGATGTGGAGGGTCGTCTGGGAGAGGAAAGAAGGGATGGAAGTGGAAAGGAGTGGAATAGGAGAGCAGACATTGTTCGGGTGATTGATGGTGGAGAAAGTCTTATGATTATGTTTAATATATTTTTTTCTAGTCTTTTTTTTAATTTTTGGTTGTCCTATGTTGTATTCCTTGGTGTTTGTAATACGTTATACTCTGTATCAGATCCTATTTTGTATGAATTAATGAGATTTTAAGATTGAACATTTCCACGACACATGCGAAAAGACAAAGGAGGTTATTCTCTTTGTCTCCGTCTCTCTCTGGTAGGAAGTAGGAGGTGGGCAGCCACCGACCAGGGAGGTACATTACCGTTACTACCCGCCTGGGTATCGGGAGCATTAATAACGTCTACGCAGTGAGCCAGCACTTCAGTGGGTATCCTTTCAAGTGACCTCATTTCTGACTCGCACACACGTGAGTAGCTGGCTCACAGATATGTAACCTCTACAGCCCGCGCTTAACGCTTAGCTATACGTATCTCCCACGACTCCATCATCACAAGTAGTCGTCGTAAGTTCACTCTGCAATGACATACTCGGGTTACTGACCACAGGAATTTTGCCTCCATCCTGCCTCAGATGACTTTAAAGGGGTGCTGGCCTAATCCCTCGCTGATATCAAGTAGGTGAACTCAGGGTGGTAATGACATCCATAGGCATCTTAAGCTTTAATCTAAAGGTATACATGTGTGCCATTTCGCTATTCTCGTCAGTATCATCCCACAGTGATACTATTTAGCCATCTTGCTGTACTAACTGTGTGCGAGTGAGGGATCTGTGGTAGAGAGGGATGAGTTAATGAAGGGAGTGTTTTGTGTATTTTGTGATGTTGCTGGCTGAGTGCCTGTATTGAAAGTCTGATGGTTTAAAAGGATGGATTATGTGTTTGAGGATTCGACTTCATGTTATATCCTTTGGATTATCAAACTGATGTATGAGATACACACACAGTGAATAACTGTTCGTGTATAATGAGTCTGTCTTGCATGTATGCCTACTGTCATCTGTTATGGCTATTAATGTCTTTGGTAGTCATACACTTGAGCGTGGGACGTTTCTCATTGTGTTAGCCATGCAGATGTTTGTGCTTACAGATTTTTTGTCTGTACTTTGCTCATGTATTGATTACTTCCGTGTGTTTGGGCACATACTTCTGTCACTTTATTGGCCCGGTTACAATAGTCCATTTGGATATTTCTCTTCCTCTTCTTTGACCCTGTGGAGAGCCCGCGTGAGCAGAAAGCAAAGATCATATGATCCAGTAACATCCGCCATGCCCCTAGCCCTCCACCCACACACACACACACACACACACACACACACACACACACACACACACACACACACACACTGACCTCGAGTGCTGACAGCAGCAGTTCTGGGCTCGATCTTCTGCCGTCAGCACTGGCGTGGGGAGTTATTGGAAGATCAGCTGCGTGTGACTTTTCAGTTACCTCTCAATCCTGACGACCCCCACCTAACCTGAAGGCGTTCCTAGTTAGCGTCAAGACTGTTCTTACTCTCCCTCGCTACACACACTGTATCACGGACATTTATCCCACCCACTTCCAGGGTGTGTTGACTGGTGAAATTTTGCTACACACACATAACAATTGAAAACTATTGTTTTGTACAATATATGGACTGTATATCACCCTTCGAGGCTGCACTATAATCAGAAGCAGGAAACTAATACATGTATTTTCTATATCGCTTTCTCGCTCACTTTCTATACACGCACACACACACACACACACACACGCGCGCGCGCACAGTGTATGCATCTAATTTATAGACACTGATACCAATGCTAGGGTCAAAATTAGTGTTAAACCTTTTTCAGGGTAAAATCATGAAAAGTGTCGCCTTTTATCAAAGGAGAGAGAGAGAGAGAGAGAGAGAGAGAGAGAGAGAGAGAGAGAGAGAGAGAGAGAGAGAGAGAGAAGAGAGAGAGAGAGAGAGTATAAAAGTCAGGAAAACACATTAGAGGCACAGTGGTGTACAAGCAGTAGGAATAATGATGCAAGTATGAGACACTGCACTGGCCAATGATAGAGGTGCCAACATTCACACAACATAAGTGCAACTTTGTGGTCTTCTGAGTACTCGGCCACAGGAGGAAGGACGGTAGTGGTTAATTCTTGAGATCAGAAGCTAAAGTAATATACATCAAAGGGAAAACAAAGAAACAACATTGCTGCTCTTGACTCTTTGAGAAACGGGTTGGAATCTAAAGGTGAGAGAGGGGGAGCAAACTCCCTTAACTTTGTTAATTCAAGCTTCCTCCGATTAAGTGAGCGGAAACCCAGTTTAAGAACTGAGATGTTCATAACAGAAACGGATTGAAAAACATGAACAAGATTTCGGAAAGTTTTTTCGTAAAAGATTCCAGGTTGCATCACTACCGAATCTACTGTTGGGCAAGACTCAACAATTTCGGAAAGATTAAAGGTTACATCGGTGCTAGATTTACAGATGAATTCGACAGTTTGAGGAGCGGAATCATGGAAGAAAATGTAATGTAAGGGGATCACAGAGAAATGAGAAACTGGATTCTCAGGGGAAATGACTTTGTAACTACTACGTCTGTCTACCCATATGACGAAGTCGTCAAAGTAGGACGTTAGGCTACATAGTTTGGCAACAGACAGTGAGAAAATACTGGTATTAAAGAGACAAAATGTAGACATAAATCAACCTCTCGTTTATTCCTATTTTGTAGTTCTTGGAATATATCCAATGATGTAACACACCCTGAGGTCAAACATAGGCCCGTGTTACTTATTCTTGTTCATATCTTTGTGAATTAGTCATATGATGTGGTCCTTTACCGTTCCCCAAGACAGAGATGCAGATTTAAAAGCTCTCACACAATATTCTGTGAGGTACTGCGTTTTCTTCATACCTTTCGTCTAGAGGAAAGACTCGTGTACCCAGTGTACACGTGTGCCTGTCATCGTTCGTGCTCATCATATAACTGATGTGATAGTCTTCATCGTTGTAGTGAAAGAAATTATTTTTTTTCTGTTTCGTGAATTCATTTTAAGGTGACCTGAAAGATGGCAGAGTCGCACCTTCCTCGTTCGGTAACCCAGAGAATTATTGGAGGCGAGGTCTCTCTCTCTCTCTCTCTCTCTCTCTCTCTCTCTCTCTCTCTCTCTCTCTCTCTCTCTCTCTCTCTCTCTCTCTCTCTCTGTTCCCCCCCCCATACAATTTAGTCTACAGGGAAGACCTCGGATTGACACCTGCATCTCTCGTTCATTCCGGATTGCAATAAAAACCTTGTTCTCACCCCCCACTAAAAAACAACGGCACTATCGAGTCTTGACAGCTGAGAGTTTTATGCTATGTGTAGTGCCTTTGTTCATGTGTCACTGAGGAGCAAAACATAACACGCAGCCTTGAATCTCTGCCAACTGAATTGCTCCCGACTCTCCCAAGATATTTGGCCCTGAATCCATCTTGCATCACTTTCATAACAGGTCGCACATTTTCGTTCTCCTGACCTTAGACCGTAATGAACATGGTGGATTGATATTTCCTAAATGAAGATTTCAATTACAGATATCATCTGTCAGTATCGTTGATCTTTCATGCTACTGCTGGTCATTTGTTTTTGTTTTTTTCATGTGCAAGCCTTCGTACCTCTGAATCACAAAGTTATCGTACTCGTCTCCTGGAGAGGGTGGACATGCGAGTACTGAATCTTGATGCACCTTTCGAAAGGGTCTTTCTCCTTTAGAAACCTCCCTTCTTTCACTAGCTGTGAGGGAGAGATGGAAATGTGGCTGGTGTATAGGTATTATCGTACACTTTCCTCTTGGCCATACTTTTACAGTAAAATGATTGAACACTATAAAGAGATTGTTAGCTCTCTCCATATTTCATTAGAACACAAGAAAGAGTTAGATTATGTTTGCTCGCTTCGTATTTCACCTATAGTTGCGCCTCCCACTTCTATTCTCATCTTAAGTTATAAATTTTTTTCAGACGTGCTGATGGTTATGTAAGAGATTACACTACCTCGAGGCTGGGAATTGGTGTTCTAGTGACGTAGTAGTAGTCTCTCGTCCTATTCGCTTCTCTTTCATCTTCATGATATTGCTACCCTCTAAGGCATTGGTCTAATTCTTTTCTTAGTGGTATACGATCTCATCCTCGTACATAAACATATCCCCTGACGACCCGTCACTTCCTTGTTCCTATTTTTCTTCCTTCTTTTATGATGTAAAATATTCATGGTGGATCTCATTCACCAGCGAGATGTGTATGCTGAGAATTCGCATGGGTTGTCGCCTTTTTTATATCCATAACGATGGGCTGGAGGAAAGAATGGTTTCAGCTTCCAGCGGGTTCGCTTCGCTGCAGTTAATCCACGTAGATTTAGGAACTCCCTCGCTGGACTCTGGTCTTCGAGCTCAAGTTGTATGATACTGTCCTTGTCGTCCACAGTATTTGGAACGTCTGTGAAACGATTGGAATGGATGAGGTTAATAGCTTAGTGGGTTTTCAAAAAGTATTATGGCTTTCATATTGTGGCGTAATTTTTTTTCTTTTCTTGAAATATAAGGATATATAAAGGGGCGCCCTTGCGTTCAGCTTTGGTTCCATTTCTTTACATAGGCATCTGGAATACAGTAGTGTCATTGAGATGTACTAATCCCTGGGACTCTGAGTCTTGAGGACGAGTTGGTCTGTTCCTCCATCGAGGTGGCTGATCAAGTTCGTTAGGTCTGCAATATCCTCCTTTGGTCTTCATATCCACACACACACACACACACACACACACACACACACACACACACACACACACACACACACACACACACACACACACAACGCGGGAATAGCAAAAGGGCTTCTCATCAGATGTGGAGATGATGAGGTTGTGACTTATAAAGGTTACATGAGGTGGCGCCAGAGTCGAGGGAACTGTTTGAAGTTGTGATTGTCTAGAGCTTCCCATGATTCACAAAAGTACCTCGGATTCTTTCGATGTATTTCGGATCATTTTTCTTTTGTCGTCGCCATAGATTTTTCGACATTGGATTTATTTCGCATTTTATAACAGACTTAGGAAGAACAGTAACACCTAGTCTAAGTACATGTTGAACTTAAGGTGTGGTTTATCTGCTGAGGACTCTGCAGGAAGGCGTATCTCCCATGGACACCTTCCGAGAATGGCAGTCGCTTGTCTTTGCTACGAAATGATACCCGTCTTCTTTGATGTATCGTATCGAAACTTAGGAAAATATGAATTGAGTTCTACTGTCCGAAGTCACGTAAGATTTGACCCGATTCTTCGAATGGAGGTCAAAGACCATCGTACACAAGGGTTGCACTGTCTTTCTTAACAGTTGGGCTCTCGTCCTTAAGAAGTAAAGAAAATAAGACGATTAATCAAGAGATGTGGAGGATGATTGCTCACGAGTTTTATCGTATGAGAGTAATTACGAAGAAAAATTGTCTGCTATCAATGTTAGAAGTGCAGTCAAGTTCATGGCTAAGGATGTGGTTAGCAAAGTGTTCACGTCCAACATGAGGACAAAAATTTGGATACGCTAATCAGATTTGGTCACTGCATCTAAATAAGCTCAAAGAGCTGATAGATAAGGCAACTTTAAAGCCCATCCTATGAACAACCAAATCATATGAAAGAATTGACGCGAAACATAAGAAAATTGGTCAGAGGCCAACCCCCGTCACGCAACCCATCTTCATCCCATGGCACCACCCCCTCACTCTCCCTTAAACGGTTACTGTCGGTCAGGCCAGTGTGCTGTCTATGATGGTAGACGAGACAGTATTAATGTTGTGATGTTGAGATTTAGATAACTTTATTAATCATTGCCACCTGATGAGGTGGATTGTCTCTATGAAACATGTGCCACATGTTTAGAAAACTTACACGTTAAGTAAAATCATATGAACTCTCACTTTGCAATTTCACCTTCATAATCTTCATCACGGTCTACTGTTTATATATATATATATATATATATATATATATATATATATATATATATATATATATATATATATATATATATATATATGAACTCCTTTATTCAAGAACATTTCCCACTATGTATTTCAAGATTCAGAAAGAAATTGCTACAGTTTACTTGGACGTGAAGTAATTTTATTATGAATGAAATTAAAACTGAATTAATGAAGTTGATTGAGAATGACAGATCCATTATCTTTTTTCTCTTCTCATAAAATATATTTGAATCATTATATTACTTACATGCAAATCTTGATAGAATTATATGTAAGCATTTATGAGAAAGGAGGAATAGTGTATCCAAGAAAATATAGCATCATTGGATGAAGAGGATTACAGTTTATTGAATTGGCATCTAATTGGTCCTTCCTTACCCTGCTACTGCTTGTACCGCACCCTAGAAGCTGCAGGAGGCTCGTGAAAGAGGTGTTGGTTATATTTTAACCCAAGAAGGACAAGTTACAAAGAAATGCTGAGAAATACGGGCATATGTGAATAGAAAATGAACCATGATAATGATAGCTAGAAACCTGTTTGCTGGTTGTAAGCTTTTAGTAAAAAATTCCCGTTTGCAACCGGTGCAATAATACGAGTAAATCGTATTTACCAGTTTACAGTTCATGCAAGAGCCAGCTAAATCCCAGCGAGGCGAGGATCAACGCGGTAAATGTGCACATTAAAAGGTATTGATGAAGCTAACCACATGACATATTCTATTGTTTATGATTAGAATGAATCAATTTCCATTTTCGTTTTCCACATGATGCTAATTTCAGATCTATATGCCGACACCTGTTGCAGATACACGGGAATCGCGATTAGTAATACAAATCTTTTTTGCCTGAGCATTATCAGAAATGGTTTGTTAGGATTAGCAGCGGGCAATCAGCATTTGCATCGGAATGTCCAGGGTAAACGTACGCTGGGCATTGCAAAGGTCAAGTTAATCAGTAGAAAAAAAAGATATGCTCGACTATTTTTCTATTTTTTTTTTTCACAGGAAGACTTATTGCTGATCGTTGACAACGTTACAGATAAAACTATTTAAAAAACAATGTTCGTGTGTGTGTGTGTAAGCCATGTATGTAAACCAGAGACCTATACATACAATTGCTGCATACACACACACACACACACACACACACACACACACACACACGAGGAGAACGTAACTTACCAGCATCTACAACCGCTTATACGAAGAAACAAACACAGACGGATCCAATTCCCACTTCGAGCAGTCAGGAGGAACATCTCGTAAGGATGAAGGAAGAGCATCTCAAGTGAGGCCACGCTGAACAGGATGTCATCCTCGTGTTGTGGGGTTAAGTAGATGAGGAATGGTGGTGCAGGGTTCCGTGGTGGTGCATAGGACACTCTATGGGTAAGGACAGTCTCTTATCGTGGGGGTATGTATGCATGCGCTGTAGTGATGTGGTGTATACTGGTTAGCGTCGCCGACCGCGACGCCTTTGCGAGACGCCCAGGGTCGCCCTCATACGTGAGAATCCTGGTTGCTACAGTCTCTTTGTAGTCTACCCAGTTGTTCATCTTGTAAGGGCTTGTCGTTATATTTGGGGCTGGTCGATATACTGGGAAAGGTTATATTCATCAGGAAGTTTCAGACGGACGTAATATAAGACCAGTTCTCTAGGGAGCTGGGAAGAAGCATGGAACAGAAATGGTCTTTTGGGAGAATAATCTCCTAAATAACTTCCTGCTCGCTTGGGACGTTGCTCCCTGCCATTCTGACATACAATATGACCTCTCTCCTCCTCCTCCTCCTCCTCCTCCGCTTGCTCTCCCTCCACCTCCTTTCCTTCAAGTAAACCAGACGGATGGCAGACTTACACGCGACTTAACATCCAGGAAGGAGAGGCAATTACGCATCTCGGGAGTGTGCCTTTATGTACCTAATCCTCTGTGCTAATGCATCACGGAAGGTATCGTCATTATTTGCATTCTCTCTAGGTTTGCTGTAAGAATACTCTCGTCCTTCTCTCTGATGAAGATATGAAGGTACAATTAGATACGACTGAAGCTTTACGAGACTTATGAAGGCATCGGGCCATGCCAGCAAACCTCCTTAATTACCCTTGTCATTGATTTGAATGTGTTTTCGTTCCCATGACTTGCAAAATAGCTGGAAAGGGAGATTGTATGGCTCGTATTTGCCGATAAAGTCGCTATTAACTCGGCTACAAGAGAAGGAAATCCTAGGTACCTGTCGGGGATAGAGAATGGCTGAAACAATGTTGCGATGCGGATTCAATAGTGGCGTCAGTATTTCGTGGTTAGAAATTTGCATCTGCAACCAATCTAGGGTGTACTCTTTGTATTCTTTTTTTTAAATGATTTGTACTTCTGTTTCCGGTCAGTGATATATATATATATTTATATATATATATATATATATATATATATATATATATATATATATATATATATATATATATATATATACATTCCTACACATCATACGTCACAGGCGAAATTAACATTTCGCCCTTCTCCAAACACCGTTTTTTTTGCCGATACATCCTCTTACCCACTATTACTCATCACTACCTCACCCTAAAGCATGGCCACATGCTCAAGCTTAACATACCATTCCTAGCCACTTCTGATTAAACATAGCCCAGTCTTACACAGCCACATTGTTGGAAAATATTTCACTCTTAAACATACCTTTTTAAGCTTCATATTATCATTCGCTCACTTAAAACATGTTTATTAAGCTCAAAATTTGCCCACCTCATGAAACGATTAATCATCTTCAAGTTACATGTCCATCCCGGACAGAATTGACTTCCACTACAAAACACTTCACTATCTCCACCGATCAAACCAATTCTTCCAATTGCTGAGCAGTTCCTACATATTACTAAAACCTGCCTACACCATCCTCTCAACTTCATCATCTACACCACACTACCAAACCTCTGCCCTTTAGTCGTTATCTCACTGATCACCACAGACGAATAAATCAAACATTGACAACAAACTGCTCACTTCCATACACTCTCTCAAGCTCTTCCACACCAATTGTCTTCCGCTCTTCCGAGAATTCCCATTGAACCTCAGTACGATTCCACAATGCATAACATTAAACTTAAATGTTTGAATCCTACCCTTGAACCCACTGCTTGTGGGAGCAGATGTTTTGTTAAACCTCTCCTACATAACTCTGAGCGTGAGTAAGATAAAACTTTCATGGTATGAGATAATTGCCTCCACATATGATAATTCCTTTAAATGAGTCAAATCTTCACTTGAGAATTAGCTTTGCAGATTACAAATGCTTAATCAAAATTTTGCTTTTTTTGTATATTTTTTATATTCTTGAGTTAAGGCAACAATCCACCGTGTTTATTGCACACATGCATCATCTGCAAGCTGCATGTTTTCCTGAACCTGCATCTCTAATATATCACACCTCCCTATATTTACAGGAATACTCAACAAACTTATACCTCTGTAATTTGCGCACTCACTCTTATCCCCTTTGCCTTTGTACAATGGCACTATGCACGCATTCCGCCAATCCTCAGGCACCTCACCATGAGTCATACATACATTAAATAACCTTACCAACCAGTCAACAATACAGTCACCCCCTTTTTTAATAAATTCCACTGCAATACCATCCAAACCTGCTGCCTTGCCGGCTTTCATCTTCCGCAAAGCTTTTACTACCTCTTCTCTGTTTACCAAATCATTTTCCCTAACCCTCTCACTTTGCACACCACCTCGACCAAAACACCCTATATCTGCCACTCTGTCATCAGACACATTCAACAAACCTTCAAAATACTCATTCCATCTCCT
The DNA here is from genome assembly GCF_036320965.1 of Panulirus ornatus. NCBI lineage: Eukaryota > Metazoa > Arthropoda > Malacostraca > Decapoda > Palinuridae > Panulirus > Panulirus ornatus. The sequence continues at coordinate 21,543,522 of NC_092275.1, forward strand.
TCTCACACCACCGCTACTTGTTATCACCTCCCCATTTACGTGAGTCCACGAGGAAATGACACGAAATTCCCAAGTGCATTTTCGTGTAATAATCATATATATGTATATCATGACTGTTTGCAGTAATTCACATACCTGAGTGAGGCCTGCTTTTAAAACACTCGCGCGCGCGCGCGCACACACACACACACACACACACACACACACACACACACACACACACACACACACACACACACACACACGGCTTATTTTGGGTTCTGTATATACACATGTATAAGTTAAAAGATGAGGCAAAATGAGTGTAAAACTATCATGCAAACGACCCATTTTCCATTACCATACGACAATAATGAGGCAGTAACATACCTATTTGACCACTTGAAAGACCCATTCATCCACACGACCACTATTACTTGGTCACATACACACCTACGATCATAACGAGGCGATAACGTACATGTTTGGCCACTCCAAACACACGTTTATTCTACCGCCGTTAACATTCCCACAATTAATCTTCTCCACTTAAAGCAAGAGCCACATGTGCTTAAGGCCATTAATCTTTACCAGTTACAAAGCCACTTTTGATTAAAGCGATTAGTCCCCATCATTTACACAGCCACATGTGCTTGAAATAATTAATCTTCACTTGTTACACAGTCACTTGTGTTTAAAGCGATTGATCTTTATCATTCGCTCACTTAAGAGACAGTGACTATTAATCTTCAATTACGAAGCCACCTATGATGAAAACGATTAATCTCTTCTAAGATACATAGCCACATTCGCCGGAAAGAATTGACTTTACCACTTACAAAAGCGCGTTAGTCATCTATCAGTTACGCAACACCGAATCTAAAGCGCAATTAGTATACACCACTTGCGCAGCAGTTCCTATATATTACAGTAACACCAGACCAACACCATCCTCTACAACCTTCATCACATCCAACGATGCCCGACTCCATCAACCTCTGCTGTCTACTTTAGTCGTTAATCTACGGTCAACTTTGTACAAAAAAGCCAAGAATATTGACGTCAAATCCTGTAATATATACATCTACTTCAAGCTCTTCCACACCAAGTTGTCTTCGGCTCTGCCGTACGGAATTCCCTATGAACTCAGAGGGTCAGATTCCAACAATATGGCATTTCCAGGTCCTTAAGTCTTTTAAGGTCTTTGAGCCTTTATGATCCCACGGCTTGTGGGGCAGATGTTGTTTGAGATTAAACCTCCCTACATAACTCTGGAGGTGAGGTAAGGATACAGCCGCTTACAAGGGATGGAGGTAATTCCTTCAGCATGATGATAATTCCCTTGTGAAAATAGGGTAAACGTCTTTTGATGAGATTAGTATGTTGATCAGTGGTACTAAGCATTAATCTCAAAATTTTGCTTTTGATTTGCTATAATTGTTTTATATTCTTTGGGAGTTAGGCAACAATTCCACCGGTAGTTTATTGCACCATCTATTGCATCATCTGACAAGGGCTGCATGTTTTCCTAAGCAGACTGCATCTCGTAAGATATATGCAACATCCGTTTCCCAAGGATATAGCAAGAAAAATATTAGCGATTATTTCCATAGCCTAGTGTACGAGCCTGTGTGATATTTGCAGAGGAAGAACACCTTTTGATTGATATAATAAGCAAGTTAGTATTGTATATTATACAGAATGCAATGTCAGTTACCAAGCTTAGGAAGATAGTACAGACTGGACGATTTGAAGCAGGAATGTATGACATTGTAAAAGAGTCTTCTATATGTGGATAACACAATGGATAATTCATATAAGGGATCTGAATGTTTCTGAAATGGAGATGAAATGAGCGAGGGCATAGTATGATTCTTGAGTAGAGACGTATAACGTAGGCTGGACCTGATTCATTAACGTAAGGCACTGTGTCTCGTTTACTTAGATTAGAAAGTATTTGACCTGACATTCGACTCTGATGTACTGGCTTGTGACATCATCGCCTGGCTTGATGCAGCAACGTCTAACTCGGCGCAATGCTAGTACGTGGATGTTTTACACTAAGCATCACTTATGAAGATAATGACGACGATGCATGACGCTATCACAGAAGCTTAGCAGCATATGATGACTTTAATGTTCAGACATAAAGCGCAGTTGCTCACCCCGGTGTAAGGAATATGAGTGAAACTGTCGCGAGCATGTGAGAAATTTTGGTGTATTGTTCGTGGGTTGTAGAGAGAGAGAGAGAGGTGCAGATCCGGTAGCGGTAGCGTTGTGTGGTGGCTGTCATCAACATTCCCATCTTTTCATCGCTGGAAACGCCAACACCACCAACAACAACATAGCTGGTGAAAGGAAAGGCTCACTCATTATCATAATCGTGGCCCCATCGGAGATGACTAATCGCTGCTCGAAGTAAGGAAGGTGTCCCCCATAACCTCGGAAAGCCTTCTGAGATCTGGTTAATATTGTGATGGTGGCGGGTCAAGAAGCCAAGAACTGAAGATGGACGACCAAGGGCCCTCGATGACGGAAAAGGAAGAAAAGAAACTCATTGGTCCGTTGGGGAGTGTAAGAAACCAGTGTTGCTCCCATTGTGGCTGAATAATTCGTAGACTCGAGCTCTGTAAAGGACCACTGTAGCGCGGATCTTCCTTATGCCATGAGAGCAGAAGTGTGGCCACTTTGTGAAAGAGAATTTGCTCTTTACAGCACCGCTGAGACGGGAGGACGTGTATAAACCAAGTTTGCTGTGGCGAGATCAAAGCTGGTTGATTTTGGAGTTAGAAATAGTGTGACTATCTTTCCCGTTTAAGATAACGTACTCGGATGTTTGTAAAGGGAATGTGATTTAGTATTCCTTATGTGGAAGGATAATTAGGACATTAATCTGGGTTGTGATTCTAGATAGTGACACAAAGTAAGGTAGCTTTGGTGTGCAATGTGTCTCGTTAGCTTTGTTATGTACTCATTCAGTTTAATATGATGAAGCTGCAAGGTTACTTCATATTTCGTATCAAGATCTTCTTTTTCTTGTGTTGATTTCTCTTCTTCATTCAGGGCATATTCACGTATATACTTGTAAGGATGAGTGCTATAATGTTCTCCCATATTTCCTCTTCACGTGTCAGCTGCACTTGCGCGCCATTTCTATAACCCAGCCTAATCGACACCAACCTGACCTTGGCAGACGGGTACCCGACCCAGTACACTTTGTCAGCTTTTCGTCATTTTGGTCGCAGCTTTCACTCAGACATTACGGGTTCAAAGGGGAAGAATGATTAATTCTAAGATTTTCCTGTCATGCATATGATCAGGTCTCTGCTTGACAGACGGCAAAAACTACGGAATACGTTTGAAATACCGAAGATTTAGTTGCAACGTTTTCTTTTTCCTGTCAGTTTGTATTTACAGTTTTTTTTTTTTTTAAATCGGTGTGCTTTTGTTGTCCTCCTAAGTACATAAATTCTTCTTCTTTTATCTTGAACTTACGAGTTGCTTTCTTGTGGTAACTATAATCATTATCAACTGGTGTTTCCTATGCAGCTAAGTTTATGTGGATGATAAAGAAAATACTACTAGTATAATACCTTAGTTTAAGCCTCTAGATAAGAATCAGATTAACATAATTTAGTCATTTCATTTTAGGGCTAAGAAACCTCCTCACGTGTGACAATCGTAGCAGTCATATGCTGTTGATTATTGTATGCTGTGGCAGCCTCCAAGAACCCACGAGTTTTTCTAGCGAGTATCTAAGGAACCACAAATCATACTGTAGAAGCACTTAAATTCCCACTAGTCAGCAGCTTCGTAGAACCACAAGTGCTACCAGAGATCCTCATTTCCATTTATCAACAAAGAACCTTCAGAGACCATTGACTTCGCCGGACTCTTTCGTCTTCCTATCAACCAGTAATCTCTAGACACCACAGGTCTTGTTAGAGGAGCAGATATCCCTCTAAAACCAACGGCTTTTAGGAATTATAGGCTCCACTGGAGGAATCTCTCGACCACTTGCAGCCTTAAAGGACTAATTTTCCTAAGATACCCTATCGCCAGTCGCCATGCAACATACAAGGAACATGTGATATACCACAGGGTCATCTCGAGCGAACCAAGAAGCAGCCTCCCGACCTTGGTGTAAGGATCCCCTGCACACAGGCAGTCAAAGACCTACGAGAACCACAGGTTTGCATGAAGGACACCCTTATTAACCAGCAATCTCCAGGGACATAACTGCCCAATTATTCTTACTATCGAGAAGCCTTGAGCGTTTGTGGACTACTTTTCGTCATCCCTCCTTAACTAAGTCCTGAGGAGTTACAGGTCTTACAAAGGATCGACCTCATTCACCAGCATCTTCAAAGGGCCACAGGTCTTACGAGAAGGGTCTTCCTGCGAGACTGCAGCTATAGTGAACTTTACAGCAAGCCACAGTTGTTCCTCGTTAATGGAAAGCACCCACTAAGTAACCTTTGGCAATATTTCTCTCCCCTTCTCCGGCAGCTTGAAGCGTGAAACAGCCAAACCTTGTACCACTTTAATCCCTCTAGGGAACCCTGGTATCCCCGAACAATAGCCAGGCATCTAACAGCCAGCAGTCCCCTTTCAACCCCTACAGGGGATCCTGTTCTAGACGCCCCTCTTTTGACCCATGATGGTCCCCATCAACATTTAGTAATACCCATCAACTCCCTCGGAATACTCGCATTCTCCTGAGCCTCCATTATCGTTATGGAGATACCAGCCAAGCCCCTTTTCTTCCCCTGGCAACTCCACAGCATCCCCACTTTAATCCCTTACCTTCCCATACGCCAACCCCTTATCTGACGTCAGGTGGGTTGGCTTGACGGTCATTATCTGGCTTCCTAATTTATTCGCTGGCTGGCGCACATTGGTGGCTTCTGTCGTACTATTTCTGGCACTGATGTTGAACCCCGTTTGTAGGTCGATGCAATTGATTGAGGGATATTTTTCTTGTTCTTGACGTTCATTTTAGGTTTGTCCATGAAGGAAATTACACACATTTGTGATGATGATTTAAGACTTTCTGCGAGTGCATCTGAAGCCTTTTGATGTTGCTTGTCAACGGGCGATGCAGCTAGAGGAACGATCAATTAGTGTTAACAGCAACAAGCCTAGGGCAATCAGAATTTCTTCCTCCCTCTATCTTCGGATATCCTCCCTCCTCCTACCGTGGATGATCGTCATAAGCCAATATCCTTTTCCCCCTTCCACACCCTCTTGTCTCTGCCTATCAGGCAAATTGTCTCTTATGAACTTCGAGTAAGAGCTTCACTTTGCTGGTCTATCAGGCACTTTGAATAACATACTCAGCCATTCCTCTTTTTCTTTCGGTGCTGAGACGCACAATATCGAGTGAAAGACTCTTCAGTCCTTCGATAGCAGTGGGACAGAGGTATCATGGTCTGAAATGGCGTGGCAGAAAGAGAGTTTCTTGGTAAGGGTAGAGAGGCGAAGGGCTGCGTACAAACTGCTGGTGGCATACAAGGTGGTTACATGCACAAAAAATGCAAACACTCGAGGTTTTATTCATTGCCTTATCTATAAACAAAAACTGACACTTACACACACACACACACACACACACACACACACACACACACACACACACCTGGCTTAGCCTAGTGTATGTGTATATGTGTACGCAGGGTTAAAGACATGATATATATGCACAAGGATAAAAGACGAGGCAACACGAGTACAAAACTCTCGCCTCGCAAGAGTGATCGTAAAGAGTAAACACACACACACACACACACACACACACACACACACACACACACACACACACACACACTGACCCTTCACCTGCACCTGTCTCCAACACATGGTCGCTCCCACACCTACGCTCGGAAGGATACTCAAAATTAATGCGTTACAAATGATCCCACGAGGGGACATGTCTCTGACGGTACCTCAGCAATCACAGTCATTGTTCCGAATAGCCTCGCCTTTATTTAGCTCGTGGGGGTCGACGCTCGTCACCTTGATAATCAACATTCGCTCTCTAAGGAAGAACCTCCAGGGGGGAGGGGAATGGAGTTGTCGTTATCTACCCCCCTGGCGAAGGGAACGATGTGGTGGAGGGGTTTGGAGAGAGGAGAGATGAAGAGGAAGGAGGAGAGAAATGGTTGGGAGGCGTCAGAGGGAGTCTCCGCACACTGGACGGGGTAAAGGGAGAGGGAACTGGTGAGAGGCGAGAGCAGTGGGAAGGTGGAATTGAAGGGAGAAGTGGGAGGATGAAAAGAAGGAGACTAGCAATCCTAGAAAAGGACTGCAAATCGTTAAGGGAGAAGGGAACACAGGACTGGATGTGAGAAGTGGACGAACGAGCTGAACGATTTAGCACTCGAGGTGTGGGGGGAAACAGTCGTTAACTGATGACGCTTGCCATGACCTCTAATAGAAGCACATAAGGCGAAGGACTGAACAAGAGCGGTCATGACAGCCGTTGTCACTACTGTGTCATGACAGCTAACATTTTAGCTTTTGCATACACGTATTGGTTTGTCTCTATCAAGAAACTTGAGGTATGTGTACCTCATATATATATATATATATATATTTCTTTTCTTTCTTTCAAACTATTCGCCATTTCCCGCATTAGCGAGGTAGCGTTAAGAACAGAGGACTGGGCCTTTGAGGGAATACCCTCACCTGGCCCAATTCTCTGTTCCTTCTTTTGAAAAAAAAAAAAAAAAAAAAAAAAAAAAAAAAAACCGAGAGGGGAGGATTTCCAGCCCCCCGCTCCCTCCCCTTTTAGTCGCCTTCTACGACACGCAGGGAATACGTGGGAAGTATTCTTAATCCCCTATCCCCAGGGATATATATATATATATATATATATATATATATCTTTCTTTCTTTTCTTTCATACTATTCGCCATTTCCCGCATTAGCGAGGTAGCGTTAAGAACAGAGGACTGGGCCTTTGAGGGATTATCCTCACTTGGCCCCCTTCTCTGTTCCTTCTTTTGGAAAAAAAAAAAAAAAAAAAAAATGAGAGGGGAGGATTTCCAGCCACCCGCTCCCTTCCCTTTTAGTCGCCTTCTACGACACGCAGGGAATACGTGGGAAGTATTCTTTCTCCCCTATTTGTTTATTTATTTTGCTTTATCGCTGTCTCCCGGGTTAGCGAGGTAGCGCAAGGAAACAGACGAAAGAATGGCCCAACCCACCCTCATACACATGTATAAACATACACGTCCACACACGCAAATATACATACCTATACATCTCAACTTATACATGTATGTACACACACAGACATATACATATATACACATGTACATAATTTATACTGTCTGCCTTTATTCATTCCCATCGCCACCCAGCCACTCATGAAATAGCAACCACCTCCCCCCGCATGTGCGCGAGGTAACGCTAGGAAAAGACAACAAAGGCCACATTCGTTCACAATCTCTAGCTATCATGTAATAATGCACCGAAACCACAGCTCCCTTTCCACATCCAGGCCCCACCGAACTTTCCATGGTTTACCCCGGACGCTTCACAGCCCTGGTTCAATCCATTGACAGCACGTCGACCCCTGTATACTACATCATTCCAATTCACTCTATTCCTTGCACACCTTTCACCCTCCTGCATGTTCAGGCTCCGATCACTCAAAATCTTTTTCACTCCATCTTTCCACCTCCAGTTTGGTCTCCCACTTCTCCTTGTTCCCCCCACCTTTGACACGTATATCCTCTTGGTCAATCTTTCCTCACTCATTCTCTCCATGTGATCAAGCCCTCTTCTGCTCTCTCAACCACACTCTTTTTATTATCACACATCTCTCTTACCCTATTATTACTTACTCGATCAAACCACTTCACACCACATATTGTCCTCAAACATCTCATTTCCAGCACATCCACGCTCCTCCGCACAACTCTATCCACAGCCCACGCCTCGGAAACATATAACATTGTTGGAACCACTATTTCTTGAAACATACCCATTTTTGCTTTCCGAGATAACGTTTTCGACTTCCACACAGTCTTCAACGCTCCCAGAACTTTGGCCCCCTCCCCCACCCTATGATTCACTTCCGCTTCCATGGTTCCATCTGCTGCCAAATCCACTCCCAGACATCTAAAACATTTCACTTCCTACAGTTTTTCTCCATTCAAACTTACCTCCCAATTGACTTGTCCCTCAACCTTACTGTACCTAATAGCCTTGCTCTTATTCACATTTACTCTCAGCTTTCTTCTTTCACACACTTTACCAAACTCAGTCACCAGCTTCTGCAGTTTCTCACATGAATCAGCCACCAGCGCTGTATCATCAGCGAACAACAACTGACTCACTTCCCAAGCTCTTTCATCCACAACAGACTGCACACTTGCCCCTCTTTCCAAAACTCTTGCACTCACCTCCCTAACAACCCCATACATAAACAAACCAAAAACCATGGAGACATCACACACCCCTGCCGCAAACCTACATTCACTGAAAACCAGTCACTTTCCTCTCTTCCTACACGGACACATGCCTTACATCCTTGATAAAAACTTTTCACTGCTTCTAACAACTTGCCTCCCACACCATATATTCTTAATACCTTCCACAGAGCATCTCTATCAAGTCTATCATATGCCTTCTCCAGATCCACAAATGCTACATACAAATCCATTTGCTTTTCTAAGTATTTCTCACATACATTCTTCAAAGCAAACACCTGATCCACACATCCTCTTCCACTTCTGAAACCACACTGCTCTACCCCAATCTGATGCTCTGTACATGTCTTCACTCTCTCAATCAATACCCCTCATATAATTTCCAGGATACTCAACAAACTTATACCTCTGTGAGTTGAGCACTCACTCTTATCCCCTTTGCCTTTGTACAATGGCACTATGCACGCATTCCGCCAATCCTCAGGCACCTCACCATGAGTAATACATACATTAAATAACCTTACCAACCAGTCAACTATACAGTCACCCCCTTTTTTAATGAATTCCACTGCAATACCATCCAAACCCGCTGCCTTGCCGCCTTTCATCTTCCGCAAAGCTTTTACTACCTCTTCTCTGTTTACCAAATCATTTTCCCTAACCCTCTCACTTTGCACACCACCTCGACCAAGACACCCTATATCTGCCTTTCTATCATGAAACACATTCAACAAACCTTCAAAATACTCACTCCATCTCCTTCTCACATCACCGCTACTTGTTATCACCTCCCCATTAGCCCCCTTCTCTGAAATTCCCATTTGTTCCCTTGTCTTACGCACTTTGTTTACCTCCTTCCAAAACATCTTTTTATTCTCCCTAAAATTTAATGATACTCTCTCACCCCAACTCTCATTTGCCCTCTTTTTCGCCTTTTGCACCTTTCTCTTGACCTCCTGCCTCTTTCTTTTATACATCTCCCACTCATTTGCATTATTTCCCCGCAAAAATCGTCCAAATGCCTCTCTCTTCTCTTTTACTAATAATTTTACTTCTTCATTCGCCACTCACTACCCTTATATATATATATATATAATATGTTCATGTATATATTACATTAGACAAAGGAAATCGGTCTGTGCAGCTTCATCTCCTCTCTTACAAAAATGACATATGAGAACTTCATTTTCAGTAAGCATTATGCTCCATTTCTTGGAGGTGAAAAATAAATTTCAACAAAATTATGTCACAAACCTTGGCTGTGGTTCATCCATCACGTAGATGACCATGAGTTGACTCTGTGATGATTGACTTTCTCTTTTTGGCAGATAAAACAATAGTTGGTACGTATTATGTATACCTTATAGATAAATCGAGTTACTAGGTTGCTAGCTATTTTCCATGGGATAGTGAATGTATTACTAACCTTTGTCTAGAGCAGTCGTCCTTGATAATTTTTTCTACGACAACCCACTTCAATTTTTCCAAGGCTATTCCCACCTCAGCGCGAGAATAAAGCAGCTTAATCACGATTAAGCATTTATCAGATCTGAAACCTAGGATAGTTATGGGAACTGGAGCTACAGAATGTATTAAAGAAAACAGAACAACTCAGGCTTTGATAAGACTTTGAAAACATACACGCGGGAGAGTTGCGGGCTTTGGTATCAGAAGAGATATGTTTTGACAGCCGTGGGGGGGGGGGAGTTGATCTCGCGGGCTTCAATACTCTCAAGGAAAATGCTTTGTGGCTCAGGGTTGGGAACTCTGGGCCTTGGAGAGGCCTGCACCATACCTGTAGTTGTGCATCGTGAGAATCACTTGCCTTTGGCTTCTGGTGTGGTAAATGCATTTCAACAAGACTCTGATCAAGACGGTCTTGACTTCGTCCGCTGTGAGCCATACCGTTGGGCAAGGCGTCTACCTCTACTTCGGTCCTGGCGTCGTCAAATCTCATCATCTATTGATTTTCTTAAACATTTCCGCTGCTGACCGCCGCCCTCCCGTTACAGATGGATAACTGAATATCGGTTGACTCTAGGAACCTTTGCGGAAAAAGAGATTTAAAACGACTTGAAAGAGAGGTGAAAGGCCCGCCATATTTCATTCCTCTCAAAAGACATTTTGTCTCTGTTAAGGAGAAACGATCGAGAGGCTTATATATCTTGCAACACAGGTTCGAACCCTGCTTAGGATCTCTTACTGTTCCCGCACAAGTGGAAGATACTATCAGTATTCAGCCTTAATATCTCTTGCAGCAAGATTGTGAGGTTGTCTTTGCGTTGACCTCTTGGTTGCTTCCGGAGCGGGCAAGCTTGCAGTTCTTGACCTTTTTACCAAGTCGTCATTATCTGGCTGCCTCATCGACCGCCCCACTTTGAAGTCTTGTCCTCTCCAGTGGACCAACGCCCGACAGAGCATGATTTACGATTTTTAATTCGGGTGAAACTGTCCTCCAGAGAGAGAGAGAGAGAGAGAGAGAGAGAGAGAGAGAGAGAGAGTCCACCGAGTGTAGTTTTAAATTCGGATTCCCAGTTTTATGACGAAAATCACGAATCTCTGATAAAAGTTTGGACATTAACCTATTTTGCTGCGGCAAGTTAAAACCTACACAGTTCCTGGAATATGGAAGGTCGAGGAGCGCAAGGGCTGACTGTAGAAAAAGACAAATTTCTTCAGAACTGTGTGTTGATAATTACACTCGAGACTTCTTCAAGACGCTGCAAAGACGACGTCTAACGTTACCGACTATCGTGGACGTGATCTAACAAACGTTTCTACTTTTTACGTTAAACGTTGTTAAACTTGTTTTTGTCAATCCTCGTCTGTGTAGATCTATTGCCAGTGATGTGGTGGGTTAGCTGGCTTTCGAGTGACTTTGCCGATAGCAAGGTTAGCAGACTCCCCAGCTGTTATTCAACATAAGCTTGTGGAGTGGGACGATAACCAGGCATCAACTACTGGCTGGAGAGCACAGATCCCATGGTAAAAGTAGACGAGTCTGTATTGAAGATATGCGCTGAAACCAGGACGTAGCATTTTAGGTGCAATCCATTATCCATGCAGTTTCTTCGTGTTATTGGTAGCTTTTGGTTCTAAATCATGCTTGTTGATTGCTGTAAATTTCGGTCGCATACCAGCGTATGGCCTGGACTGATTGGTGCTAGACAGCGGTACTCAAGGGTGATGTTGGGATTTAGATAACGTTAAGTACTGGCACCTGATGAGGTGGATTGCCTCCACGAAACATGTCATGCCACATGTATAGAAAATTGACATGTTAAATGTAATTATATGAACTGCTGCTGAAGTGCGATTTCACCTTTATCTCAAATGACAGGCTGGTGTTAACGACTTCCTCCCCGAATGTGTAACTGACGGACCTCATAGTTTATTCATCTGTTCATGTTCTCATATCATGACTAGCCACACCGGAGTCCCGCGAAAAAACACGCCATTCCACATAGCGGGGACATGTCCCCTGACCAGCCAAAAGTGATGTCAAGTCTTGAGGTCACAACATCATCCTTCCTGACCCTCCGTAAAAGTGATGTCACACCACAGCTCCAGTCTCTGTCGAAGGATGAATCATTAACTTTGAGAAAGTGGGACGAACTCTTTAACCCGCCGAATACGACTGAGCCAAAGTTGCATTTGATACATTTAAGGTCATGTGAATTGGCGGCCAAGATCATCATATATGACTCCCTTGACTTGGGCTTCTACTGCTGCTGTTTCTGGGGTTCCTCTATGCAGTGCAGGCGAAATTTCCCCCCCCCCCCTGTTGCGAAGCACCATAAGAGCGGAGTATGAATGTGAAGTGCTTTTTGAATGAGCGGCCGTCGTCGACGTCACAGAGGCAGCTCGGGGGAGCCCTTGTAGGCCGGGAAGCAGCCTTTGAGAAGGCAGGATTACGGCTCTGCTGCTCCAGGCTCGCGCTGACGAAAATATGATGGTGCTCCGAGGAGGAAGACCCGGTAGCGAGGGAGGAAGGGAGGGCAGGCAGCAGCAGAAGGAGGAGGAGGAGGAGGAGACGTTTCGTTATCTAACTCTCTGTATAATACCGTGAAGGAGGACACACTCTCCTCCCGATCTTAACTAATGGCTCGGGATGTTTTATAAGTGGTGTCCCGAAGATTGAGTATGGGGCAATTGGAAAGCAATCGTATGTAAATTGACCTCATTCCACTTCCCCGGCGACTGGTCCCTGGGGTCTAAAGGCTATGGAAACTCTGTGTGTGTGTGTGTGTGTGTGTGTGTGTGTGTGTGTGTGTGTGTGTGTGTGTGTGGAGGGGAGGAGAGGGGGGGAGTGGAGTGAGTGATCCATCTTCCTGGGACTGTCGCTGCTGCTGGGCTGCCTTGAATCGTGCAGTGGTGTCCAACTGACGCTCAAGTGCAGTGTACAAGTGTTCACAGCAATGTGCGTCTCTCTCCACGCTGGAACGTGTTCTGCAATCACTGGTTGGGTGTGCGGACTGCATGTCACCCCTCCCCCTTACATCTTTTGTTTGTCTGTCTGTGTGTGTCTCGATTTCTCTTTCATGGGGTACTCCTCTGACCCAGGTGGCTGTCATTTCTTTCTGTCTCATAACCCACACGTGGGCTGCTGGCAGTCAGTCCACGAACATGTTTTCTCTCAAACATTGATACTTGATCACACAACTCGCAAGACTTGTTCTCCTTAACACTATAACTTTTTTTCTTTTAATCCGGTGACCTTATATTTAAGTCCTTCCATATGGCAAATTCTAGTCGTAAGTACTCATGAGTGTGTAAGTATTCTCTCTCTCTCTCTCTCTCTCTCTCTCTCTCTCTCTCTCTCTCTCTCTCTCTCTCTCTCTCTCTCTCTCTCTCTCTCTCTCTCTCCAGCCATCTACATTTCCACCCTTGTTATCATCAGGTCATCCATTGCTCCAAACATATGTCTGACCACCAATTCATCCATCGATCTATCTCGCTGACCCATCCTTTTATCCGTGTAATCCTTTATCCACCTATTTACTCGCCTGTCCATCTACCCATTGATGGACTCGACCATCCACCCATCAATTCATTCATCCACCTAACGATCCAGTCACTATTGTACCCTGTCCTCCACTCTAACAAACATCTCTGTGGAGGTTGTAATACCATCTCGAGCTTGTGAGCGATTAAGCGAAGTGCCTCTTCTTGGGAAAGTCTTTGACCTTTAAGAGTTAAAGGAAAAAAAGTTGTTATAAACACTTGCACTCGGTCATGTACGTGGCTTAGTGGTTAGCGTTGCTGCCTCATGATTCATGCAAGGGCCTGCCTGGGCTCGACTCATTGGCGTGGCTGTTGGATCACAGCCTAGCCCAGGTGTTCATCCTCCCCTCGGGGCTGGTCGATAAATAGGTACCTGGCTTAAGTTTGTGTGTGTGTGTGTGTGTGTGTGTGTGTGTGTGTGTGTGTGTGTAAGACACGATACATTGACAAATGGTTACCATAAAACAAAACATATTTTCTGTAAAACTATCAGATAGATGGGACTTCCTGCATATTACATCATAAATAGGAAAAAATCCCAGCAGAACCGATTGAAAACACTCGAGCTGAAGAACACATATAAATCACAAGAGCTTCTTCATCATCATCACACTATTGACTAATATATGTTTATATATATATATATATATATATATATATATATATATATATATATATATATATATATATATATATATATATATATACAGAGAAGAGGTAGTGAAAGCTTTGCGGAAGATGAAAGCCGGCAAGGCAGCAGGTTTGGATGGTATTGCGGTGGAATTTATTAAAAAAGGGGGTGACTGTATTGTTGACTGGTTGGTAAGGTTATTTAATGTATGTATGACTCATGGTGAGGTGCCTGAGGATTGGCGGAATGCGTGCATAGTGCCATTGTACAAAGGCAAAGGGGATAAGAGTGAGTGCTCAAATTACAGAGGTATAAGTTTGTTGAGTATTCCTGGTAAATTATATGGGAGGGTATTGATTGAGAGGGTGAAGGCATGTACAGAGCATCAGATTGGGGAAGAGCAGTGTGGTTTCAGAAGTGGTAGAGGATGTGTGGATCAGGTGTTTGCTTTGAAGAATGTATGTGAGAAATACTTAGAAAAGCAAATGGATTTGTATGTAGCATTTATGGATCTGGAGAAGGCATATGATAGAGTTGATAGAGATGCTCTGTGGAAGGTATTAAGAATATATGGTGTGGGAGGAAAGTTGTTAGAAGCAGTGAAAAGTTTTTATCGAGGATGTAAGGCATGTGTACGTGTAGGAAGAGAGGAAAGTGATTGGTTCTCAGTGAATGTAGGTTTGCGGCAGGGGTGTGTGATGTCTCCATGGTTGTTTAATTTGTTTATGGATGGGGTTGTTAGGGAGGTAAATGCAAGAGTTTTGGAAAGAGGGGCAAGTATGAAGTCTGTTGGGGATGAGAGAGCTTGGGAAGTGAGTCAGTTGTTATTCGCTGATGATACAGCGCTGGTGGCTGATTCATGTGAGAAACTGCAGAAGCTGGTGACTGAGTTTGGTAAAGTGTGTGGAAGAAGAAAGTTAAGAGTAAATGTGAATAAGAGCAAGGTTAGTAGGTACAGTAGGGTTGAGGGTCAAGTCAATTGGGAGGTGAGTTTGAATGGAGAAAAACTGGAGGAAGTGAAGTGTTTTAGATATCTGGGAGTGGATCTGGCAGCGGATGGAACCATGGAAGCGGAAGTGGATCATAGGGTGGGGGAGGGGGCGAAAATTCTGGGGGCCTTGAAGAATGTGTGGAAGTCGAGAACATTGTCTCGGAAAGCAAAAATGGGTATGTTTGAGGGAATAGTGGTTCCAACAATGTTGTATGGTTGCGAGGCGTGGGCTATGGTTAGAGTTGTGCGCAGGAGGATGGATGTGCTGGAAATGAGATGTTTGAGGACAATGTGTGGTGTGAGGTGGTTTGATCGAGTGAGTAACGTAAGGGTAAGAGAGATGTGTGGAAATAAAAAGAGCGTGGTTGAGAGAGCAGAAGAGGGTGTTTTGAAGTGGTTTGGGCACATGGAGAGAATGAGTGAGGAAAGATTGACCAAGAGGATATATGTGTCGGAGGTGGAGGGAACGAGGAGAAGAGGGAGACCAAATTGGAGGTGGAAAGATGGAGTGAAAAAGATTTTGTGTGATCGGGGCCTGAACATGCAGGAGGGTGAAAGGAGGGCAAGGAATAGAGTGAATTGGAGCGATGTGGTATACCGGGGTTGACGTGCTGTCAGTGGATTGAATCAAGGCATGTGAAGCGTCTGGGGTAAAGTATGGAAAGCTGTGTAGGTATGTATATTTGCGTGTGTGGACGTATGTATATACATGTGTATGGGGGGGGGGGGGGGTGGGCCATTTCTTTCGTCTGTTTCCTTGCGCTACCTCGCAAACGCGGGAGACAGCGACAAAGTATAATAATATAAGAATATATATATATATATATATATATATATATATATATATATATATATAAGCCGTAACTCGGACGTTACCTTGCGTAAATTTCCTACAAAGCATAGATATAAGTACGATGGAAAATACTGTTTAGAATGAATGATCCTACAGATACACCTGCTATCATAGGCTCGTGACACCCTTTTAACTTTGGAGGTTGGGTTCCCAGGTGAAATAGCTTTTAAGGTAATCATATTCGTGTATCAAGGTAACACTTTAGACATGGTGATCCTTTCCATCATGCCGTGTTAACACTGTAGAGCAAGCGAACCTTTCCATCACGCACGAAAATGTGAAAGACTCTCTCTCTCTCTCTCTCTCTCTCTCTCTCTCTCTCTCTCTCTCTCTCTCTCTCTCTCTCTCTCTCTCTGTAGAGCAAGCGAACCTTTCCATCACTCACGAAAATGTGAAAAACACTCTCTCTCTCTCTCTCTCTCTCTCTCTCTCTCTCTCTCTCTCTCTCTCTCTCTCTCTCTCTCTCTCTCTCTCTCTCTCTCTCTCTCTCTCTCTCTCTCTCTCTCTCTCTCTCTCTCTCTCTCTCTCTCTCTCTCTCTCTCTAATTCCAGTTTGTTTGATAACCTTCTGAGGTAATCATCATACTGCCCCTTGAAACTCGGAAATATGTCACGTGAAGTTACTTGTGAACTGGAAATAAGATGAAACTGCTGAGTTTATAGATCATTGTGTTTGCCAGACGGCGTTACTGAACTCTGCCTGACTGTGGTTACACTGTGAGTGAAAAGTCACCTTTGACAAAGTTATGCCATCGTCAGTTGACTGCAGCTCATTCCGTCTTGTCATGGAACTTCAGTAGCCAAAGGAAGTCCATTTTTTCCCAGCTTCTGATTGTAGTGCAGCCTCAAAGTTGCTGGAGCCCCATAAAAGGGTTCTTAGTCATTCTCATAAGAACTAAATACGATGAAGGAATATTTCACTACAAAAACCTCTAGTGTATATTGATTGTGTGCGACTGCTATTTGTGGGTTACGGGGAGATAAGTACACTCGTGTTACTCTGTCTCTTAACCCTATATATATATATATATATATATATATATATATATATATATATATATATATATATATATATATATATATATATATATATATATATATGTACCAAGTCGTTACTCCTACGTATCTATGCATCCCTTCCTCTCCTCAGCCAAAGCCAGGGACCCATTTATCGAAGGGTCTAAAGGGGAGGATGAACACCTGGGTTGGGTGTAGGTCGCCACTCGTATCCAGGAATCAAATCTATGCAGGTCCGACCCAGACTGACCCGTGGTGTGTCATATTCTGTGTATGAAGTCAGATTTTCATCTTTTTACTACATTTGATCTGGGGTGCATCGGCCACAAGCTCGTAAGAACAGACCTGTTATGATTGAACATTTCTACTGGCTGGACTTTCGTGTTGTCATTATGATAGTGATGGACATGGATGGTCCTGTAGCCCTCTTTCTCTGACGGTCTTTATGCTGGTTACAGGTTACCATTATGAAGACAGTTTTAAAGAAAATACAAAGCTCCTGTTCGTCGTCTTACCGCAATAAAGCATAGTTCTTACCATTTTACTTTTGAGAAAATTTAAGGTTACACATTCGTCTGCCTTTAAAGAGCTAGGCGTAAGTACTTCTACTGAGACCCGTTTGATATCTTGTGAAAGATCAGGAAATTGGCCACTCTTCCTTGGCCACTTACTCACTGCACAGACTCCCACGGAGGACTCAGCCGTCTGGTAAAACTTTTGACGGTAATTCCATGTTTGCCAAAGTTGAACCGTCTTCAGGCTGTCTACTGCAAAGTTTCTTCTTTAAACTTCCTTTTCTCAACGCTGTGTCTTAAGAGTAAGTAGGGAAAATATCATCGTCACAAGAGTTTGTCGTCTCTGGACTCCTGAAGGTGCTGGAGGTGTTCCCTACGACTCAGGTTCCTGGATTTGGCTTTTGCCTCAAGGGCGGCGAATTTATTGTGCACTTTGCACCATCCAGTGGCCGATGTAGGATGTAGAGTGAACGAAAGGTCCAGGGACGACTGGGCCTCATATACTCTGTGTCTGGCTCTCTTACACACTTCACCATCGATCGATCTCCAGACCTCTCTGGAAATGAGACCACAGTCTCTGTCGTGGTCCCTGGTAGGTAGGGAGGTAGGTAGGGAGAAGACCCCCTCGGGGCGTCAGGGAGTAGATTTCCCTCCTTGTTTGTTCTGCATCATAGCCCGGATTGAGCAAATAATGTTATAGGGTCGGTTGGGGGTTTGGTTTATCGTTAGAGCTCTTGTCTGTCGAGGAGACACTGATTGTCGAATGGCATTTCCTATCTCGCTAACTGATCGCTCCTCTCTCTCTCTCTCTCTCTCTCTCTCTCTCTCTCTCTCTCTCTCTCTCTCTCTCTCTCTCTCTCTCTCTGCTTCCACTGCTTATAAGGGAATTGCTTTTTTTATTTCACTGGTGTTAAGGGTGGACCACCTCTCTTTAGAACATGGGTCTGTTTAGTCTGTGAACTCACGTAACCGTAAGTTTCTTTCATTACAAATCATTATGAACCGTAAGTATCTCCGTGGAGATACATTTTTTATGAGAAACTAAGGCAGAGGCTTTCATTATATGACCTATGTACGAAATAAGGGGGCAAAAGAAGGTCTTTGAACCCGGAAGGACTCTGCATTGAAATACTATTCGGTGCGTATTGTATGAGAAGGAAATCTGTGCAATTTGGTTTTCATCCATATTACCCTTTTCATATCTCATTATCGACGTTGATTATGTATTAAGCAATAAGATCACGGCCAACTCTTACAATGGCACGAGATACAGAAAAGAATCAAGATGTTGCATTGTCTTGCAGTGCAATGAACATTTTCGTACAGCAGTAATATAAAACGTATTGACATACTGTATAGTACGCTGAAGCAGCTCTAAAAGGCAGCTCCTGAAATCCCAGGTGTCGTATCAGAGACCACTAAGGATCTTCTGGACTGTGACCACTACGTGATAAGCATTATCTGCCCTCAACTGCAGGAGTGCCTCTAGGAGGCGAAGAAACACACATCAGTATAGAGTACTCGTTTCTCCCGTGATAACCTGACATGATGCGACCGTGTTCGGTCGCAATCTACCCCTGCTGTGAGTGGTAGCCTAGCTGCCACGCCCCACACGAACCCACAACCCTAATACGGCAGAACGGCTCTCGCTAGGAGGCCAGGCTATCTACCGCACACCCGAGTGTCCCTTTCTTACATTACGCCGCTGATAAATCCCATTTTACTCGCCGTGAAAAAGCGCGCGTTCATGTTACAAGGCTTCTGAGATAGACGAACAAGGCGTGACTGAGAGAGGAAGTTGGTTCTGCATCTTGGAGTATAAACAGTCATTTGGATTGAACGATGATAGGGTAGCGTCCATGGCAGTGGCGAGGAGTTCGTGTTGTACCTGCGTAACGCTTTGGTACTCCTGTCTAACAACCTCCACACCCTGCATTGTCTCCCCAATACCTACCCACTTCCTACCCTCCCCACTTGCCACCAAAACTATCTTGGTGGTATTATTTTAGTCTCCCCACCTACCCTCCCCTGGCTAAACCACAGGTTACCTCCTCACTCCTTTTTTCTTTGGATCATATTTCTTCCCACCTGACTACATCGTTGTGATTATCAGTCTCCCATCTTCTTCCTTTCCTACTCTTTCATTCCCCTCTTGGTTTACTCGTAACCAAAATGATCTTTAGATTGTGATATCTGTTCCCGGTTCATTAACTCGCTCTATATGCAAAGGAAAAGACTTTACTTCATGTTTATTTAGATAAACTTGAAGTATAAAGTCTGTCGCAGAAATAAACCATGATTTAACGTAAGTGAAAATAGACATAAACTTTATATCGCCTGATTCTTATATATATATGTTTTATGATTTCAACTGTAGTTGTATCATTATTGTCCCCTTCTACAGGAGGGAGAACATTGTTCTTGACTTGGTTGAGTACCGTGATGCTTTTCAATAGCCTAACTCTGGTCTTTGTAGTGGCCCTTGGGTGTCAGATGCAGATGAAAAGACAGTGGCGTCGAGGGCGCAGCGAAAGTGAGAATGTGAAGATGCGTTTGCCGAGGTTGAAGTGCATTTAGGTTCAACGAGGATGAAGCGAAGATGCGTACGGTGGCGTCGCTCTCCGTAAAGGTTCATGATAACGTGTGAGGAGTGTTGGAGCTTTCAGCGATTAATGCAGCATGGAACAGTTACTATAGACTGTTCCATACCGTTGTGGCGGGATGTGGTGTCCCTTGTTATAGTAGGTGGGAGTGTAGGATAAGCTCCCATTGCTCCCTCCATCGTCCATTGATGTCATGAAGTCGACGTCCACTTAGTAACTTCTGTGTCCTTAATGTTTATCCTGTTGATGTAAGCCATGTCTCTATAGGTTAAGGACCACGATATGCTTTGAGTTGATTTTTAGCCTGTATTGTATTGCTTCTTGGTATTATGGCATTGTTTACAGAAACTTCAACTGTTGAACTTTACAGGTTGACTGAAGAGAAACGAAACAGTTTGCTTTGTAGGAAGTACAAGTAACAGACCTCAAATTGCCATTAGTAAGAAAAAAGATATAGAAATATCTCAAAATGTCATAGTTCCGTAATTTTCAGGATATGAAACGATATGACTGGTGAAAATATACTTTTACGACACTTCTTATCAGATTAAGCTCTATTTAAGTCCCTCGGTGAGTTGTTTCGAGGGATGTTAAAAAAGTTTCCAGTCATAAGCTGTGTCCATATATGCCCGACGCATGTTTACGAACACTCGAGGATTTTCATTAGGGTTTGCAGTTTCATAGACTAGTTCTTGTGATATAATCGTCTGATGACTTGTAAGGTGGAGAAATGGAGAGGTAAGCAGGACCTACCTACTTACGACTGCTTACGAGATCTTGCCTAAGGCAAAGGATAGTGCGTTATGGACGGAGGGAAGTAGACCAAATGGAAGACAAATGATTGGAAAAAGGACAAAAAGTGTGAGGAGGAAAAGCGTTTGGAGGAAGGTGAACGATAGGGAGGAGAGCTGAGGCGCTTGGAGGACGGAGAATTGATCTGGAGGAGGAGAGGGGACCGGGAGGATAACGAGAAGATCGGTATGAGGATTAGCCTCCGGAAAGTGAGCGAAGGACTGGGAGGAGGCTAGGAGGAGGACGAGGAACTGGGAGGATGTCGGTGTGATCAGTGAGAGGACGAGAGTCCAACGGAGGACTGGTATAGTGTTTTTACACAGTCTTGCAGGACTTGAAAGGTGAGAGGAATTTTTTTGGGGTGGGGTAAAATTCTGAGACGCAGTGAATTATGAACCATTGCTCAACATACTCAGAGCAACATAAACGTGTGGGCATTACAAAGAAAGCACCAGACACTGTATTATTTTTCGATTTTCTCCATAATGTATTACTCTTTGTATATTTTTGTTAAGGAGGGATGATGTGTCGTACAAAGCGCACGAAATCTTTTCCTGTTGTAGTTCAGGGTTTATGTTGTAACCAAGCACTGAATTTCAGGATACTCTTGCATTTTCCCCTCGGTTTCGGGTTGAAAATGTCTGTCTTTTGCTTCCAGAGCGTCCAGTATTATGGTGAAGACTTAAACGGTTTTAGTTTAACGAACGCATTTCTGTGATGTGTGTGAGGGGCTCGTATCGTTGGGTAGTCGGAGGTCAACAAATACAAAAGATATCAGGCGACTTACAATGTTGACAACGACTGAAAGACGATCAAAAGATACTGTCGACTCCTAAGACTTCGAGTTGGTCTTAGAGTCCACCACTTGCTTACTTGTTGGGGTATCTTAGGGCCATTGACCCATAAGGATGTCATTAGGGCCTGCTAGTCCACCAGCATCACCCCATTGGCGCGTAGGGAGTCCCTCCAACTGATGTAGGAGTGCGGTGCGATCGATCGAGGGAAGAGGCAGACACACCTCACACCCACACCACCCCGAGTGTTGGCGTGTGGCAGCTACCCACCAACGCCCGATCTCGAGACCCAACACCTCCGTCACTGGCCACTCACTCGTCTTGCTCATTCAGCGTCGTCGGAGTCGAGGGTCTTCGTGTGGTGAGTTCAGCGAGCTTTTCTTCAAGTGTATCCAGGCACTTGCCATTGAGCGTTTGACCTCCGTTGTTGGAGACGTCTTTCATGATAGAAATGTGTTCGTTTGACCTCCGTTGCTGTGGACGTCTTTCATGATAGAAATGTATTCGTTTGACCTCCGTTGCTGTGGACGTCTTTCATGGGAGAAAGGTATTCGTTGACCTCCGTTGCTGGAGACGTCATTCATGAGAGAAACATATTCGTTTTGACCTCCGTTGCTGGACACGTATTTCATAAGAAAAATATTCGTTGACCTCTGTTGTTGGAGACGTCTTTCATAAGAGAAATATATTCGTTTGACCGCTGCTGTGGACGTCTTTCATGAGAAATATATTCGTTTGACCTCCGTTGCTGGAGACGTCATTCATGAGAGAAACATATTCGTTTTGACCTCCGTTGCTGGAGACGTATTTCATAAGAAAAATATTCGTTGACCTCTGTTGTTGGAGACGTCTTTCATAAGAGAAATATATTCGTTTGACCGCTGCTGTGGACGTCTTTCATGAGAAATATATTCGTTAGACCTCCGTTGCTAGGGACGTCTTTCGTGAAAGAAATATATTCTTTTGACCTCCGTTGCTAGGGACGTCTTTCATGAAAGAAATATATTCTTTTGACCTCCGTTGCTAGGGACGTCTTTCATGAAAGAAATATATTCCCTTGACTGTATATTTCATGTATATTTTGTTTTTATTGCAGCATCGTAGCGGAGGGAAATAAGTACAAGAAACATGTCGGAGAATGGACTTGTAATACAAGATGTACTGAGAAAATACACCAGATTTATTATCATTAATCGCTCTTCTGTTTACCCAATCGCCTAAATATATATAAAAAAAGAAAAAAGAGGAAAATCATAACTGGATTTTGCGAGAGCCTATCTGCGTCCAGGGACGTGCGAGGGAAAAATCCATTCCCGGGTCCTGGTGGCATGAATGGAGGTCAGGGGGTCAGTGGCTATGGCATTTTCTTCCAGTGTGAGACCTGGATCATTTTCCAGACGCATCCACGTATTATTTCTCCTTAGACTGACGATGTTTTATGCGTTTTTTTATGCATGTGTGTGTGTGTGTGTGTGTGTGTGTGTGTGTGTGTATTTCTCGTATATTACAGAGTTTCCCCAACGCGTCTTCTCTGAAATTCAATACACATCTGGGTCTGTATTCCTGCATAAACTTACTTCACTTCTCTTTAATTTGTTAGCTGTTATAGTTGGAGGAACCAATGCGATTAATCATGCAGAACATACCTTTATCTCTTATGATACATTTAGATGACTAGAGTTTACAAACATTCTAAATAAGCTTAAAAGTAAAGCTTAAAAACGCTTACTCAACTTTTTTTTTTAACCCAACTTTTCTATTCGTTTACAGGGTTGCGCCTTGGGATTCCATCTTCAGGCCTGGTAAGTCACCGTTCTGGGGGCAACTTATATGTAGAGGATGGAGGTGCCCCTTGTATATAGAGGATGAAGTTTACGAACATTACGGGTATGTGAATAACAGATTAGAAATGGAAGAAAGAAAATAAACGTAAGAACATAGAGCAATCCTTCGTATTTCTGCTCTTTGCTCTGGAAACGTTTAGGTATTTTCTAACATGGTCATTATCTTTTACTGCTAATCTACATTTGGATTTTAAGTGCATGAGTAATTATTTTGCATGTGTATATCATGACCTTTACATAAATCTAGGTTTCTGCATGATTAAGGTAAAGAGATAAGAGGTTGATGATACAAATTACAGGATGATAATGTCTCTTTAATCATCTTCAGTGACATTACAGCAATGTAATACTGTAATGAATATCATATTGCTTTTTCTGTGTCTAGGTATTCCAATTTCAAGATTATCTTTCATTTTTGATAATGGTAAACTTCTATAATACACCACTTGCATACGCAGTGCTCAGGAGTATTGCTCCTTATCTCGTGCCAGGGCCGTGTTGTCTCTTCCGTATATCAATTGCCTCATTTGTATCTTTCTTATCTGCCCTTCACCTGTTATCACCTTGGCTTCTAAAGGGATTGATTTCCTCGTCTTATAACCTGATGGCATACCTCTCGAGGTTCCTCAATGCCTCGTGGCCTTCGAGATCTTGAAAAATTTTTTTTCTTTATCTCACCATTGTTTGTTGAGCGCCGGGGCTCTCCTGCATGAGGAGGAGGAGGAGGAGGAGGAGGAGGAGGAGGAGGAGGACGAGGAGGAGAAGGAGAAGGAGGAGGAGGAGGAGGAGAAGGGTCTTGACGGTAACAGGTCCTCCTCCCAGGAGCCATGCTGACTACCTCCCTCCTGCACCGTCACGACGGATGAAAGCTGTGCCCGAAAGGCCTTTGTGCGTTTTGAAAGGGAAGAACAAGCCATTAGGCGATGGCATGCGCGTGCATGATGCGCTTTCGCTCCTCAGGAATTGAGAAGAATGCAATTGAAAACAGTCGATAAGGAAGGTGAAGGTCATAACGAGGCTGATTTACACACTCGAAAGACCACTGTAGAATGCATGATAAGAGTAGCCATCAGTTCTGAATTATCAATAGTGGTTCGGACATTAAAACTTATCTTCCTCGAAAAGAATTCGTCTCTTAATGATACTCTTTTTTTTTTTTTTTTCACCCTCAAAAAATGTTTGATATACCATCAGTGGGAGGCACGTTAATCGTCCTCTGAAATTACGCATAAATTTGGGAAAGTTAATTACACGCTCCAGTAAGTAATTATTCCAGCTTTCATAAAAAAAAACGTTTTTAAAGAATTATTAAAAGCGAACGTTTATAATACTTCACACACGCATATATATAATTATTAAAACCGAGTCTAATGTTCCTCAGTTACGGGAGATAAAATTCCCTAAACGAGACTGTTTCTAGTGTTATTATACTATAGCTGCCACTGCGTTTTTTTTTCCAGTGGGCGATGAATTTCTCCTGTAATATTTGAAAGAAGATTGGGAAAATGAGAAGCGGTGGGGAGGGGATCGAGTTTCCCTTTGTGTATTTCGGTAACTTGGTTATATTTGCGGTGAAAGAATATTGAAAAATGCTGTTGTCTCCTCGACCAATTTGTGTTCCAGCTTTTTGGTAAATGGCCTTGTATGTAGGATTTAGTATACACACACGCGCGCGCGCGCGCGCACACACATGTATGGGCTTGCGTGGTGAGGTGGTTAGCAGTACTGACCCCCGGTGGGCCAGCAGTACTGCCCTACCGGGGATGGGGCAACACATGGGTTCGAATCTTGGACGAGGCACTTGGCCCACACGCAACAGAGGTGTTCATCCACCGGTCGGATGTGGTCGATAGATGAGTGTGTGTGTCTGTGTCTGTGTGTGTGTTTGTGTGTGTACACATAAGAGGAAAACACTACATACATACAGGATTAAGAGACAGGATAAGAGAGTGTAAAAGCTTACTTCACATAATACACACATTAACAGCAAATGATAATCACAAGACTGTGGAGCTCCCTGTTCGTGGAGCCCCACTGACAATGATACAGCTTCGCCAAAGGTGTCTTTTACCTCATTATATACACTCGGGGTTTACAGTTAACTGACTGAATAACTGAACGGAAATCCCTACTTTGCATGTAGGACATGTATTCCAATCTCTCTACCTTTTGTTCATGGAAACCATCACATTGTTCTTTTGTTTGTCATTTCTGTTCACTTTGACGACGAAGTTCTTCTGGTTTATTGTCCAATATTTCCTTTGGTTTCGTGAGCTGGTAGAATGCAGATATACTGCGTCGTTTCTTAAAGACGAGATGTGTAAGGTGATTTCGTGACTGGCGCACTCTGTTCCCGGTGGTCTCCTTTTATTGGATCCTGATAAATGATTGTGATGACAATTCAACTTCTTGGTCCAGAGAACAACCCAATCATTCTCCCTTGAATTCCGTGACAGCCGGCGTGACCTTGGGCAATATGGAACCCTCGCTGTAATGGTTGGCCAATTAGGTCGAGTCTCTCATCGCTGTTCTTGTCCTGCGGGGATGCCTGTAAGTGCGGCTAGCGAGTCCGTCTGTATGACCAATTCAGGAAAACGTGAATTGAAAGGCTCCAGCGAGATTCATATTTCCTCCACACAAGCGGAGAAATAGACGTGAGTTTATGGTATATTGTTAATCACTCCTGTGTGGCCCTGATAGACAATTGGCTGACCTCGCTGCCATGAATTACGGTATAATACTCGTATTATATCGGCCATCACTTTGAAAGACCCTTCTTCAAGAAACTGCTGTAAAAAATCAGCTCGTTTATATCCTGAGAAAGAAGCAGTTCTGAAGCTGCCTGAAATCTCGCTAATTCAGCAACCAGGATGCAGTTCCTGATTAGGGAGAGCAAAATCATAACTAAACCGATCATGACAACTTTATTGATAAGGTGGATAATTGACTTTCAGAGCTCGCCGCTTGTGGCACATATTTCCCAGTGTTAACGAGATACGCTGAGCCAGCGATGAAAATGGATGGCAAACCACAGTACCCAGCTGACACCCAGTAATGGTTTCTCAGTCGAGTGACAGAGGCAACGATCTATGCAGTCAAGTGTTATAAAACTTGATTGACTGGACACTTGTTCAGTATTTTCAGGAGCAGTTATTGTACATATGATGTGCTCAAGGATTCGTGGTATCTTGTTATATAATGTCCCACGAAATTTGCATGTATACTCGGTAAGTTTATGTGTGGCCAGTCGATCGAAATCTAGCTGGATCAGATGAAATAGAAATGGCAGAGGAATTTTTCTCGTATTCTATATTCTTCGAGATAAATAATAGTTCCCTGGAAGACTTCGCCTAATCATCTTGTACACTTCGTTACTTTTAGAAGTCCATGGGATGATCGTTGAGATAACCACTGTTCAGAATCTATGTGATGAATGTTTCTACTGACATTGCACTAACATGGATAAAGATTGTGACGTTGTGAATGTATTCTTAGGTTTAGACCCGAATTTTCATTATATGATGTGACAGTATCACGTATTTCGTATTCTAATGTGGATGCCTTTTCTTAAAATGATTATATTTCAGCTTCTGCGCATTACTACCTATTTAAACTGAAAAGTAATTTCGTTCTGTGTTATCATCTCTACCCGCTTGTGCTGGGACAGGGGCAGATGAATAAAGCCAGCTGGCCTGACCCTTCAAAATTGTGATAGCGTCCCCCCTAATGAACAGCTGCACCGTGCTCTTGTATGGGAGCTGGCTGGCTGCTGATACTGGCTCGGACTGTCCGAGGGACAGGGTAGAGATAGAGAGGAAGCTAAGTTGAAGGGTGGGATTATGCACGAGTGTGGCGTTAGATACGGGTTACGGAAAGATAAGGTCTTCACGCTCTTGTTTTGGTTAGATATTGAACGGTTTCGTAAACGATCTCTCTCTCTCTCTTGCTTAAGATCCTTCGTCTGTGGGTGTTTTGTACACATGCATGGGTCATTCGGGCGCAAAGAGTCGAAACTCATTTTCATAGGGAAATTGAGTTGTTTAAGGTCATTGATGATAAGGTATTACCGATGAGTTTTGTTGTCAGCTTATATATATATATATATATATATATATATATGAATTAGCCAAGTGACAACCAAAATTATTGCTAATCCCATAACTACGAAGTGTTATTGTAATTGTCTCCTATTTCCTTGAGCATTAAGCGCCCCAGTTGTGAAAATCAGCAGTTACATCTACCTAATAAGATGTTTATTTACCTTGTATCTAACCATGCATCCCAGACTGGGAAATAACATTATAAATGCCTCTCGCGTTAGCCATCTATCGGTCTTTTGCTCTTCTCGAAAGCCATCGAGGGAGGAGGGAATTCTAACTCGTGGAAATCTGTGTTAGGCAAGGGAGGAGGGAAGGCAGTCGACCAAATTCGAGGCAAATTTCCTTCTCTGTCAGACTGTGCAACCCTGGGGGTTAACGTTAGGGGTTTACGTCGTTCTGACCCAACTGTACTGGGGGAGTAAAGGGGTTAAACACCACTTGTTCAGCATATCAGGATCAGTCCTTGTTCATTCGATGTTCCTTGTTCATTCGTTGCTTTCACGGATTCATGGTGTCATATCTTCTTTTTTTTCGCACATCGTCCTGCGAAATTTGCATGCACGTTCGGCAAGTTTATATATATATATATATATATATATATATATATATATATATATATATATATATATATATATATATATATATATAATCCCTGGGGATAGGGGAGAAAGAATACTTCCCACGTATTCCCTGCGTGTCGTAGAAGGCGACTAAAAGGGGAGGGAGCGGGGGGATGGAAATCCACCCCTCTTGGTTTTTGTTTTTCTTAATTTTCCAAAAGAAGGAACAGAGAAGGGGGCCAGGTGAGGATATTCCCTCAGAGGCCCAGTCCTCTGTTCTTAACGCTACCTTGCAAACGCGGGAAATGGCGAATAGTTTGGAAAAAAAAAAAAAAAAAAAATATATATATATATATATATATATATATATATATATATATATATATATATATATATATATATATGTATATATATATATATATATATATATATATATATATATATATATATATATATATATATACATATATATATATATATATATATATATATATATATATACATATATATATATATATATATATATATATATATATATATATATATATATATATATATATATATATATATGACTGGAGTGTTTGTCTCCCGTGACTCTTTTTCTCAAACCTGTTAAGAATTTTAATACATTTACTACGCTCGACCCTGGGCTGCCTGCGAATGCGTCGCAGTCAGTCCCACTCGCCCACGTATAACATTTATTTTGGTGAATATGTCCTTTTACTTAAGTCGCAAGGGTCAACGTCGACATCCAGCATTGTCTACTATGTAGTTTAAACGATGATAGGTCTATCGAAGGTTAACGAAGATGCGTTTGTTGCTCTTTTTATCCCAAGTATAACAAGACGGTGAGCGATGAAGCGGAGAAAAACGCACCGAACTCGAGGAAAACTTACTGAATTCACTCAATAATGTTGACGCGTTTTAGATCTTATTCAGTAATGGAAAAATCTAAAAGGATGGTGATTTGATTTTGAGGAATCTTATTTCCATAAGAAACCAGTGCAATACCATTATTTCTCACTTGCCTACTAAAGTTTGTGAGGCATGTAATAATGGTCTAATGTCTTGTGTAAATCAATATTCTATGGCATTTCAGTTGGTGACAGTAATTAGGACTTTGATATACTTAATGGAGTTTCCATGATTATCTATAATTTCGGCTGTTGTAGATGAGGGAATTAAATTCATGAAACTGAAGGAACGGGAAAGAGTTTGTAACACTCCTCGTAAGAGATTCCAACACTAATTTTCGCAGGGGAACATCACAGTCTTCCGATAAAGCATTAGGTATTTCGTTGGGTAACATTATCTGGCCAACTGGAGTCCTAGGTTGTCGATATGTGGGTAATTTTCACTTCCATGCTCTCTAATCTGCTCCTTAATCACCCAGATTTATGGATTTCTTCTTTTTTTTGTCTTTGTGAAATCTTAAAACAGCGAAGAGTCATGACTAGTTAATTGGTGTTAGATGATGGAACCGACTTGATGTGAAAACTCGGAGATCACTTTGGGTAAGTCCATTTTCTTTTCTTAATGTTTTGTCTTTTCTGTGATATCCTTCCTGGCGCAGGCAAAGACTAGATTCAGTCTGTTATAACGTATGAAAAGGATTGGGAAAAGTTTTTCAGAACGGAAGAAATAGATGCAAAACGGATTAACTTCAAATATCAAAAAAAAAAGGAAAATAGATTCTCACTTTTAGGACTATGTATCTACGTCTGCCTTAAACCTGATCGTTATCTCATATCACGTAACGTTAACCTCGGTCTATCTGACTCGATCACACCTTCCTCAGATAATATGTGGTGAGAGCCCTGGCATTTCTGTGGTGACTGCCTGAATGTATTCTTTTATACCCCAGAGATGTACGAGATTATTCGAACACGTGAATGGACATATATATATATATATATATATATATATCCTTTCTTTCTTTCATACTGTTCGCCATTTCCCGCATTAGCGAGGTAGCTTTACAGTGGGTCTTAGAGGGAATATCCTCACATGGCCCCCTTCTCTGTTCCTCCTTTTGGAAAAAAAAGAAAAAAGAATGAGAGGGGAGGATTTCCAGCCACCCGCTCCCTCCCCTTTTTGTCGCCTTCTACGACACGCAAGGAATAACGTGGGAAGTATTCTTTCTCCCCTATCCCCAGGGATAATATTAGGTTATTAGGTACAGTAGGGTTGAGGGTCAAGTCAAGTTTGAATGGAGAAAAGCTGGAGGAAGTAAAGTGTTTTAGATATCTGGGAGTGGATCTGGCAGCGGATGGAACCATGGAAGCGGAAGTGGATTATAGGGTGGGGGAGGTGGCGAAAATCCTGGAAGCCTTGAAGAATGTGTGGAAGTCGAGAACATTATCTCGGAAAGCAAAAATGGCTATGTTTGAAGGAATAGTGATTCCAACAATGTTGTATGGTTGCGAGGCGTGGGCTATGGATAGAGTTGTGCGCAGGAGGATGGATATGCTGGAAATGAGATGTTTGAGGACAATGTGTGGTGTGAGGTGGTTTGATCGAGTAAGTAACGTAAGGGTAAGAGAGATGTGTGGAAATAAAAAGAGCGTGGTTGAGAGAGCAGAAGAGGGTGTTTTGAAATGGTTTGGGCACATGGAGAGAATGAGTGAGGAAAGATTGACCAAGAGGATATATGTGTCAGAGGTGGAGGGAACGAGGAGAAGTGGGAGACCAAATTGGAGGTGGAAAGATGGAGTGAAAAAGATTTTGTGTGATCGGGGCCTGAACATGCAGGAGGGTGAAAGGCGGGCAAGGAATAGAGTGCATTGGATCGATGTGGTATACCGGGGTTGACGTGCTGTCAGTGGATTGAATCGGGGCATGTGAAGCGTCTGGGGCAAAC
Source organism: Panulirus ornatus (assembly GCF_036320965.1). Lineage (NCBI taxonomy): Eukaryota > Metazoa > Arthropoda > Malacostraca > Decapoda > Palinuridae > Panulirus > Panulirus ornatus. The sequence goes on from NC_092275.1 coordinate 21,574,499, forward strand.
CATGGAAAGCTGTATAGGTATGTATATTTGCGTGTGTGGACGTATGTATATACATGTGTATGGGGGTGGGTTGGGCCGTTTCTTTCGTCTGTTTCCTTGCGCTACCTCGCAAACGCGGGAGACAGCGACAAAGGAAAAAAAAAAAAAAAATATATATATATATATATATATATATATGTCTATATAATCCTTGGGTGGAGTGGGATCTAGTTTTGTATACATTCTTCTCCACTTTGTGGCTTTTTGATCAGGGTCTTGATACACAGTAGAAAGCCTGGAGCTTCTAAGGTTTATGTGTCCGGCTTGTCTTCTTTATAAGTGTGTGTGTGTGTGTGTGTGTGTGTGTGTGTGTGTGTGTGTGTGTGTGTGTGCGAGAGTGTTGGTCCATCAGTGCAGAGGCGAGGTGGCTGATGAATGTGCTGGAAATGCAATGTCTGAGGATGATGCGTGGCTCAAGGTGGGTTGATTTCTTAAGAAATGATAATGTCGGGAAGACGTGTGGCAGTAGATGTAGCCTCACTGTGAGGGCTGACCAGGGTGCCCCGGAACAGCTCAGACATATGAAGGGGATCAAGAGAGGGATTAACGCTGAGGATCTTTTCTCAGAAGTGGTTGGAACCAAGAGGTCGGGGATGACTGAGGAAGGTTTTTGAATGGCCGAACCTCGACGATTCCGATGGGCAAATGGTGAATGCTGGATAGATTTGTTATATGGTAGGTAGCATATAGTCAGTGGGCCGAACCAAAGCACATCGAGAAGTCAATATAATCCTCAGAGTAGTGTGTGTGGATCTTAGCTTTGGACAGTATTTTCAAGCCTCTGTCCACTGTACATGTCAGAGACCATATGTGAACAAATGAGGCCATTGTTCGTCTCTTCCTGACGCTGCCCCGCGGAAATGATAAAAGCAATTAGGTTTATTTTTCGCAAGGAAATGATGCACTGATCTGGAGGGAGACGTTTTGTCGAGACTATATACTCCTGGTGATGCAGCCTCGCTGAAGCCGACTTGTATCTCGATGCGACCTCGTGTGATCCTGTCCGGTGGAAGTGGCCAGCTTCCTGATCGCTGCGGGAACCCCCAGTAAGGCAGAATGGCAGGAAGGTGAATGTATAGATACGATCAGTAAGAAACCTGAGATGCTACTGATAGGTACGTAGCAGACTAATGATCAAACTTGCAACACACAAGTAAGACATATTAGTGCAGTTCCTTTGACCAATTCCTTTTCTGAAAACTGCGTTTACCTCTTGTTTTAGTTATATAAGGAAGTCTTGATAAGGACTACAACTTTGTCATTAAAACAGTGTATGAATTCAAATAGTTATCAAATTAATCTCACGAGAGACTTCTCAGGAACAAGAATTTAGCCATTAGAATGTTCCTACTTCGCATAGAACTCAGCGTAGGTTCGAGTGCGACACGTCTAGCCAGAAGCGTTTGACAACTCGTGGGTGGGGTGAGGGCAGCCTTTGTGTCCATTGTTTGAATCCGAAGGAGCAATCCTCCCACCCGACTCTCGACATCAGGCTTCACGTCTCTGTTTCCTTGGAAAATTCTGCTATCTTGGCCCCCCTTTGTCCTCTTTTTATTCCCTGGGGTCTTTCCTGCCAACCACATGATCACTTTCTTTGTTTAGTGCGCATATATATATATATATATATATATATATATATATATATATATATATATATATATATATATATATATATATTTGCCAGATATCGTTTGCCTGTTTGTTTCCAGTAGAGCGGTGCGGTACATTGTGACTAAAATCAAAGATGCTGGGTCCATTAGACATATTTTGAATACGTTAAAAAAAATATATTATTAGTATGCATTTGCAGCCTGCCAGCTGTGATGTATAATGACACTCACCAGTAAAGAAACAGCATAAATATTCACCTTTTTCTCGTTGTTCGTGAGCTTAACACGAACACGCGAGCTGGTGCGCACCTTCAAGAATAGACGACCAATTCTGTACGTCAGAACTTTTGCTTGAAAGGATGAAAAGATGCTTCCAGAATCCATCAACAGCGCCAATTGCTTTGTATGGTTCCCATAGATGGCGTTCTTGTAAGTGTAGAATATTCATTTTCACGGAATCGTCAGGAAACTTCATAGTAACCAAGAGACTTAGAGTTATTCATTTGTCTTAAGGGTGAAATGTCGAAACAAACTATGTTGCTCAAGTAGCACCGGAACACAAAAACCTGGAGAGTGTAGGCTTTTCTGAATGAGGTCCAAGATTGCTCAGGATGCTGAATCAGACACCCATAGTAAAGCTAGTGAGCTGGCAAAACAGAATCAAAGTCTTGGCCGGAATTGAGCAGCCTAATACCCTGGTAATTGGTTCCAGTCTGCTATTCATCTAATTTTCAGATGGGAATACCCGAACACCTTATGCTCACTGTATGGTGTAATGGTTATTATCTAACAGGATGGTGGAAATTTGGTTTTGAATTCTGGTGTGAAAACGTACAATTTGAGGTACGTTACTGGTACATCCATTACTTATTCTTTAATGATTTTGGGAAACGCACTCTATATAAACCCAAACAGCATATTTGTGCTATAGCAGGTGCGTGCCATAGTTGACCTATTTCGTTTGACGTGGACAAAGAACCTTGAGATTTTAGACTACTGATAGAACTCGTTTGCATCATGTTGATGTTAGTATTTTAATGTAAATGTGAATGTTTTCACTTTAAAATCCATTCATTTATACCTTGAGGTCTTCACGTTTTGAGAAACGGGCTGAATGTTGATTGCATGGCCATGAGCGCATTGAATGGAACATTGGAGGCCCTGAAATCGAGTGGTCCTGCCAAAACACTCGCAGCGTCGCTGGTGAAAGCTGCTCCAGTAAGCTATCAGAATTCTGGGGTGTGTGAACTCTGCACTCAATGTTAGCAACCTCACGGCATTGACCGTTGGTGCCTTCATGTGTCCCAGTGGACGATTCTATTATACCATGCCAGAAGGCTTTACCTCAATGCAGACCCTTGCACTGAATAGGGAACTCATCCACGAGCAAATTGTAATTAACATTCCTGAGTATAGCTGCAAGGTAGCCCTGGAGACGAGTGCCTAGCACGTTTGAATCGAATGATATACGTTCTATTCTTTTCATCTTTTTGTTCATTAATATCGATTGTCTGCTTCAGGTGATCCTCACTGATCAATTCTTTCTCTTGTATGATGATGTAAATGTCTACAGACGTCTGTGATTACTTGATTAACGCTTTACGACAGTCTCGTGTCCATGTTTACTCAACGCTTTGCGTTTGTCTTGATGTCTGTGGTGACTTTATGCTTTGCGCCAGTCTCATGAAAAACACCTGAAGCTGGGCAGTAAACGCCTCATACACCAGTTGTAAATAGTGGTCCCACTTCTCTTGAGAATAATTATATGAAATCGCAAAATATTGATAGTATATATGTATTCACACTCCGTTTTCCTTCTTGCTGTGTTCGACATGTCCACCAGTACGCTTATAGGTACTTCTCGACCACCATCTGTCTCCAACACCTGTGGCATTACCGCCATCGTAAACACTCCCATAGAAACTGTTGCGTTATTTTTTCAGTATTGCCCGTTTTCACACGAGTCTATGTCAGGATTCAGCTATTGGAAGCACTCTCAATAACTTCAATATAATCTCCAAGAAGCAACGGGTTCACTCTGTCTTTTTCGGGTCTCCACTCCTTGTTCTCCGTTGACGTTCATGAGATCTTCTGTGACATACTGATACCCCTAAAGGTGCTTTCTGATCACTCTTCTTCTCGTGGACTGTCTTGGGAGAACCGCAGCTCTGTAGTAACTGAGGTGGCAGCTGTGACATGCGACAAGTTATATACTATTTCAGGCGGGAGAGGCGGGATTTCATGGCTCGCTTAGGAAATTTTTCCCATATTCAGATATTTTGCCGTGAAAGAGCATTTTACACACTAGGGGAAGTGTCAATCCTTTAAGCAGTTCATTTAAAGGTGTTATATCCTTTTCGACAAAGAATGTAAGAAATTTGAAAATTATAAAGAGAAATATCAGCTTCTGAAGGCTGTAGATACAGAGTATCATGTACGCTAACGTACCTTAAAAAGGTTACTGATTTCGATGCCAGAGTGTAAATTTGAGTTCTCTTAGGCATTATCCTCTGGCAACTAAAGTATGCCAGAGGCACAATGGACTCCTAATGCGTCTCAACACTCTATGGTACCCAATGTGCAAGACGATAGCCAGAGTTGCATGCTTCTCTGACATGCCTCTGTACCTTTCATATACCTGTTAGGGTATCAAATGGCTTTCAACAATTCCTTGGTCAAAAGTACGATCTCTGATCGCATTGCTCTCGGCTCATAAGAAGCTTAACAATAGCCTTCCTCACGTTATAGGAGGGCATCCTTAACAAACAGACTCCGTCATCTGGAAGGCTCATCGCGATAAGAGCGTAAATTAATCAAAGACTTTGGTTGTGTATTCGATCTCGAGACGACAGTAATATCCTAGCCAGCTTTCCGCTGCAGACAGGATCCTACCGACAGTTAACGAGTGATACGAAAACACTGATAAGGTCCATCAAAAAAGATTCATAGGTGGAAGTTAATACCCGACGTTATACAACACCTATTGATTACCAAGCACTTAACATCTGTCCCGACGTAAGATAGGCGCCTTTACTGCCTTAGCGAAGCAGACTTAGGGACAGACAAAACCTATTTATTTGCTCATATTCACTCAACAGCTGTGTATGATTTACCGAAAACAACTAGAGCCTACCATCTAAGCCACAGCCGAACCCCACAGGCTACTTCGTTGTTTATATTAACCGTTTCATATGCCGTGGATTAGTCCATTGACTGCACGTCGACCCATGTATACCACATCAGTTCATTCTGCCGACTGAACGCCTCTCGCCTTGATCGTATTCAGACCCCGATAGCCCAAAAGCCTCCATTACCTCATCTTTGCATATACTTCTCATTATCCCCTTTCTTTCTCATTGCATCCGCTTCTGACACAAGGATTCGCTGTGTACGCTCATCTTTTCCGTATGTGCGAACCATTTCATCCCAGCCTTGTCATTCGTCTCGCCCGGACCACGCCTACTACCACGCCTGGCTCTTTCACACTCATTCCTAATAGGATCAACCAGCCTTTCACCTCACGTCGTCTTAAGGCATTTCATTTCCAGTACGTTCACCCTCTTCCTCTCCTTTACTGTCACTGCCCAAGACTCGTACATCCATACAACAACCAAATGGCGTCATAGCTTCGTCTCTTCGATGTATATCAACTGACTTATATAATTCTCTTGTGTCTCCCCTGATGATGTGATTATTACACGAAAGTGCACTTGGGAACTTATCGTGTTTCATTTTCCCCGTGGATTCATAGGAATATCTTGATCACGCGCAAAATTGTGATACTTTCCAATATATGTATATATATATATATATATATATATATATATATATATATATATATATATATAGAGAGAGAGAGAGAGAGAGAGAGAGAGAGAGAGAGAGTGTGTGTGTGTGTGTGTGTGTGTGTGTGGATGTGTGTGTGTGTGTGTGTGTGTGTGTGTGTGTGTCTGAAATATCTCGATTTCATGTTGGCTAACATGTCAAGGCCAGAAGCTTCAGCCAGTCATGACCATCTCAGATGAAAGGTATAAAAAGTGAATATAAAAAAGAAGGAAGTGTAGTTGGATTAATTTAAATTCCAAGTGTTTGTGGAGCTCAACTCTTGGAAGACGGGAAGGTTATAGAAGAGAGAAGGGCGAAATACGGATGAGAATTCCACACGTTCTCTGTGCAATAGAGAGATATTATTATTAATATTATTATTATTATTATTATTATTATTATTATTATTATTATTATTATTATTATTATTATCATTATTATTATTATTATTATTATTATTATTATTATATATATGTATATATATATATATATATATATATATATATATATATATATATATATATATATATATATATATATATATGTATTCCTATGAGTCCACGGGGAAAATGAAACACGAAAAGTTCCCAAGTGCACTTTCGTGTAATAATCACATCATCAGGGGAGACACAAGAGAAATCAGTCAGTTGATACACATCGAAGAGACGAAGCTAGGACGCCATTTGGTAAACATGTGATTGTTTTGGACATGTGATAGTTTTGGACAATCACATGTTTACCAAATGGCGTCCTAGCTTCGTCTCTTCGATGTATATCAACTGAATGTTATATTTCTCTCTTGTGTCTCCCCTGATGATGTGATTATTACACGAAAGTGCACTTGGGAACTTTCCGTGTTTCATTTTCCCCGTGGACTCATAGGAATATCTTGATCACGCGCAAAATTGTGATCCTTTCCAATATATATATATATATATATATATATATATATATATATATATATATATATATATATATATATATATATATATATATTATCCCTGGGAATAGGGGATTAAGAGTACTTCCCACGTATTCCCTGCGTGTCGTAGAAGGCGACTAAAAGGGGAGGGAGCGGGGGGCTGGAAATCCTCCCCTCTCGGTTTTTTTTTTTTTTAATTTTCCAAAAGAAGGAACAGAGAATTGGGCCAGGTGAGGGTATTCCCTCAAAGGCCCAGTCCTCTGTTCTTAACGCTACCTCGCTAATGCGGGAAATGGCGAATAGTTTGAAAAAAAAAAAAAAAAAAATATATATATATATATATATATATATATATATATATATATATATATATAGATAGATAGATAGATAGATAGATAGACAGACAGATATTCATTGGGTTTTACACTGGAGAATTGGATGCTAGAGGTACTCATTATCTGGCTGGCTCACATTAATCATGGCATATCATGATGGTGTTGGTAAGATGAAAGATTACGTTAATAGATTTTTGCCTCGGACCTTTTAAAGCTAGACTTAGGAGCTCTTCACAATTACATTTTTCCCCGACCTTAACTTTGTCCCTCCGTAGAAGGCAGGTGGATCATCACCGCCCTCATATGTTCAGGCATGAAAGTGGGTGCGCGTGCCCATGGTCTGTGTTAATCTCCAAGGCTAGAGAGTGGATGTGAGGGGATGTCCTTTCTTTGTCTGTTCCTGGCGCTACTTCACTAACGCGGAAAACTGCGATCAAATATGAAAAGATTATATATATATATATATATATATATATATATATATATATATATATATATATATATATATATATATATTGGAAAGGATCGCAATTTCGTGCGTGATCAAGTATATTCCTATGAGCCCACGGGGAAAATCAAACGCGATAAGGTCTCAAGTGCAATTTCGTGTAATAATCACATCATCAGAGGAGATAAAAGAAAGAAATATAAGTCAGGTGATATACAACGAAAAGACGTAGCTATGTTTCTTGGTTGTATATCAGCTGACTTACATTTCTTTCTTGTATCTCCCCTGATGATGTGATTGTTACACGAACGTGCACTTGGGAACTTATCGTGTTTCATTTTCCCCGTGGACTCGTAGGAATATATATATATATATATATATATATATATATATATATATATATATATATATATATATATATATATATATATATAATAGATAGATAGATAGATAAAGGGATGTGAAGTGAAATAAGAATATCAGAGAGGAAAAGAATTCAAATTCTTGTCAATGAGGCACACATAGGTGGATACAGGACTCTTCTAATTTCTCAGTCATTTCTCTTTCCTTATCCTCGCACGAGCCTGAATATCCAACGGTAACATTCTATATGCCTGCAGTCGCGTGCTTGTGGGGAGACGTGTGTTTCCCTGTGTTTATCTTCCTCGTTTTATTTGCTTGGGCATATGCATGTTTGTCATTATCCGGCTATCAATCATTCTCGCTGCTTCTGGTATCCTGTCGGTGTATGAATGCGTGCATGATAGGTGGAGTGTGTGTGTGTGTGTGTGTTTGTTGTGTGATTATGTACGTTTGTCTATGTATGTCTGGGTGTTATTCGTATATGATTACCTAGTTAGGTGGTGCTGGGAGACGGCTCTACACCTCTGGGATCGGATTTCTTTGTATATCAAAGTTTCGTTTATATTAAGCGTGAATGTTATTTTGAGTATGTGGAAGTCAGGGTGGTTGAGGGTGAGTTGGGGAGTGTGTGATTATGAAAATTTCAGTGAATATGTGAAAGCGAGGGTGGTTGAGGGCGAGTCAGGGAGTGTGTTGTGTGTGTGGGGGGGAGCGACTCCCTTCCTCAAACGGTCCATAATTCGTAATATTCCGCAGGTGACAGTGATGATGATGGATCGACCTCCTGTTTTGGTGGGTCAGGAAGAGTTCTGGCCAACAGCCAAGCATTGTCGATACACATCTATATACTTTTTCTTTTATCATATGTGGTTATTATCAGCCGTTATTTCTTTGGAGAGTATTATAGCACCTGAGTTCGACGACTGCTCATTTCATTATTAATGAGGTCTGTGGAAAGAAAAAGATAATTAACCGATTTTCGTATTGATCATAATTAAACCACCTCCAATTTGGTCTCCCACTTCTCCTCGTTCCCTCCACCTCCGACACATATATCTTCTTGGTCAATCTTTCCTCACTCATTCTCTCCATGTGCCCAAACCATTTCAAGAGGTTATACCACGAGTGAAAAGTCGCCTTTGTCGAGGCTGTATCCCTGGGAGTTCAGTCTCGCCAAGGAACTTCCCACTCCAAAGAAGTTTACTTTCCCTGCTACTGGAAGTAGCGCACCTTTGGGCGGAAGGAGTCATTATAAAGAGAATCTGGCTAATACTAGGACTCTCTCATAGAAATTGATCCTTGGGTAATGATAAAGTAAATTACCGTGAATTATTTATAAGTCCGGATGAGTATTATAAGATTTGACAAGTATCTCCTTATCTCTCGATACTTCTTTTAAGGCTCCGTTTGGAGTCAGAAAGCTTTAACGAGACAACACAGAAGGGATCCTCTATATCGCCCAACGGATACGAGATCTGATTAGTTGTCACTGTGCCGGATAACGGGATAAGTTATCCAATACCCCGTGCATCCCACACGTAAAGGGGGAACAAACGACCAGTTGTTCCGTAGGTGGTGGAGGTTTTTTTGACCACCGTACAGACAGGGGGCTTGTCTGGCTTCCTCCGACAACTTGGCGGATATGAGGCTCAAGATACCGTCAGGCAGAACCACTTCAGTCTCTGGCCCACTCACAACCTCAGGCATTCATGACCTCTTAACGCCCCGCCCTCCTCCCCTACCGAAACAGAACCTATTCAGTTACAGAGGCCGAGGCGGTGTTGAAGTGTCTTGGCGCTGATTCTCTGCACACACCGCCTGGAAAACAATAAGGGGGAATTCAATTAAAATATGCCCCTGAAGGTTCGACATCCACGTATTCGTATAGACATGATGTAACCACCTCGGAAGCGGTTGCTCTCGCTACGATTCGCTGAAATGAGCGACCGGGTCAACCTCATATGAGCTAGTAGATTGCCAGCTTCTCTTCTCCTGTATTAGTGATTGTTAATTGGGGTGTGATTTGTTGACATCACTGGCATGATTACCGTTTTCCTAAGAATCGTCTGGACGATCGACCTCATCCAATTTATTGGCACGCTTGAAAATGTATCACTTTTTATTACTTGTCGTGTGTGTGTGTGTGTGTGTGTGTGTGATTATTATTTTTGTGTTACGGTGAGAGATTTTTTTTTGCACTCGCGTTGCCCCGTCTCTTTACCTTATATATGGCCTAATGTCTTTACTCCTACGTGTGTGTATATATGCAAACACACGCCCCTAGCTCAAACCAGGTACCCATTTATCGACCATTCTCCAGGGAAGGAAGAGCTAGGTTGGATGTGGGCCAACTACCATGCCCAGGATTGAACCTATGCGAGCACGTGCTGGCTCATGGTCATTAACATTAACCAGTACACCAGTGTGTGTGTGTGTGTGTGTGTGTGTGTGTGTGTGTGTGTGTGTGTGTTATGAAAAATATCCAAATTGTATCCTCATCGTTTTGGGGGAATATTAGATTGGAAGAATTGGATACACCAGTAATGAAATCTACATTCTCTTGCAGTAACTCGCATTAATTTATTTGCAACATATCAACTCGATATGAAACTAGTTATTACACTTATGATATAGAAAGATATGCTTTCGCAACATATCAACTCAATATGAAACTATTAAACTTATAGAAAAATATGCCCTGATAACACGAATTATAGCGAATTGAAACCGAGCATTCAGTGAGGCTACAGAGGCACACTTCTGTAAACTGCACCTTTGCCATTCTTTCATATCAGTAGTAAGGCAGTGAACCGAGCCCTATGATAGGTACTGGGAGATGCAGACACTGAAGACCAAGTTATAAAACAGCAACCGTTGTAACTATGTTAGTCAGTCATTTGGGTACCTGGCATAGACAAGGATATATATATAGGCATGTTATATTTGCATCTTATGCACACTCTGTTTGTATACATTGTGTGTACGTGTGTGTGTACTGTGTTAGTGAGATAGCATTGATTAATGCGTTCACATGCTCGTGCCGTCTCAGCTCACGTTAAGTTAAAATACGACTGATAAAACACCTCCGTCAGTTAAGCTTGAAAGGAATGACGAGCCTGACCACAGCACTGACGCTTGCGGTGCAAAGTCACGTCGTCCCGTCTGACCTCGTGAACTTGACCACATATCCCTCCTCTTCGACCCCTTTCGGAATATTGTTCCGTTAAACTGGCGCGTCGATGTTAACGCCGAAGATTTTGAAGAGTTCGACTTGGGACGGACGGACATACACAGTCGGAGGGGTTGATTATATATTTTACCCTCTGAGCTTTTAAATAAAATCGTATACTATTCGTGTAGGATAACTCTGTAAATATTCACAGCTTTGCTTGAAATATTATAGCTCCTGAGAGTGTCACATTCATGTCCAATAGTATCACAATTATTGTAGACGTGAGCCAGCTGAACACGGACAGTCCTAAGGGTAGATAGAGACGAATTTCCAAACTGAACTGATAAATGAATGCGTGATATAACCGTAATAAGGAGCAGCGATGCCTCGAGTACCGATAGGTAAATTTCTGTGAATTTCTGAAGATCAGGGAACGAAGCCATTCAACCCTTTGTCGTTAGATGTAAAGGAACGCGAAAGACAAGACGGTCGAAGTGGTAAAGTGACATCAGACACACGAGTGTAAAGTGTACTCAGCCAATCGGGCTAGAAAGCGTTCGCTGGCCTGCAGGGGATTCCGTCAACAGCGCCGTTAATCGTTCGGTGGAGCGAAAGTACAACGATTTAGCCTCGCACCGAACTGTGTGGGTGGAGGTGGATGCTCGGATCCAACAAGCACAGGCCAAGATATCTGACACCTACAGATATACAGTTATTGATAACATAGCTACACGCAAAAGCACAAAATCATCTACAAGTAGATTAAATCTTTATTTTTTTCACGTATATACAGCTTGAAGAATCGGATATATTTCTGAATTTGAGTAATTTGTCGTTCGTGTTTTCACAGGACAACACCCAGCACCCAAGCATAAAAATCACTCGTACTGTGACCTCTCCACTTCAATATATACTCGTGATGAGCCCCTGCATTTTTAGTTCCAAGATAATACAAGAACTCGACTTCACTGTTGAGTTTACACTGTTTTACACTTGTCTTCCCTTCATGTTATACATTGCTTCATAGTCCAGCTGTGTGTGTGTCTAGGAAAGGCTGGTGGGGGCAGTGAATACGTAGCGTGTATGCACCAGCAACCCAGCTCCTGATGACACGTACACACAACTGCACGAGATCGTAAATCTTGACTCTTGACACCTTCGTGTCCATTCATTTCCCACGATTCTGTCAAGCACTCAGAGGGCAATGAATGAGTAGATCATGCTCATATCTATGTATCTATCCAGCTGTCTATCTGTTTGATGGACTAGACCATTGAAATGAGACTATAGACTTATAGATATAGTTTATTATGCTGCAGTTCTTGAACATTACTGAGACTCTGTATTTCATACGCGCTACAAATGTAAAGATGTTCGCAAGCAGCTAGCTCGGGTTCTCCAATACCTCTGTCTCCAGTAAAGACCTTAGAGAAAATATTGTACCTTGTAATCTGAGGATCCAATTAGGTTCATCATTATACTAAGGGTTCGTTCTCATTGCATGGTGTAATTTAACCGACTCGCTCTTATTCTGTTTTTCAATATGGTTTTCTAAAAATCAAATCAAAACCTTCAAGGGCTAAGTTGTATGTGGAGAAGATTGGGTTATATTTCTTTCTCTGTCATTGTGGTATCTCCTTTCTTCGCGTATTTGTATTATCACTTATCACTTTGGTTTGTTCTCAAGCACAACACACAGGTTTCAGAACTGCAAGTAAACAAGATATAGTTGATGTGTGTGACGTTCTTTTGTGCTTAATACCCTCGAGGAGTATTGAATACTGTGGGATCCCTCGAGCATTATAGTGTTGGAGACTTATATTTCATGTTTCTGTCCTCTGCTTACGATAGATACGTTGGGTATAACCCGTCGTGGAAAGGATTTTGATCTCATACTAAGAATCCGGGATGGAAACCACGATTGAGGTAGCTTCTTTTGGACAATGAAAAGGATTGATGCCATGTGTAATGCCAAGGGTTGATAGCCTGATCGTATTATTTCAACAATGTCCCCACAGCTTCATAGATACTGTTTTACCAATTACGATATTACCTTTCAAGTTATGAGGATCGTATGGTCTCTGGTTCATTCTAGCTCTTTTGATATTTATTTTGGCTTTGGTTTTTAATAGAGGAAAAAAGTTCATTCAGAAATAGGAAAGAATATATTAGGCCCTGCAGTAAGGATATTCCTTCTTGTTCCCGTTTGTGATAGAGGAGAGAATTTCTCTCAAAGATAGGGAAGAATGTACGTTTAAGACGACGATATTTGGATACATAAAGATCGAGTATTTGGAAGAAGTATGCATATAAACTACGTATCACTCCTTTAAGGGGAGCATCGCGTAGTTCTTCAACCAAATCGCATCAATCATAGATATTTTCACTCACCAGTAATTCATAGATTTTTTTTCATTATACTTTGTCGCTGTCTCCCGCGTTAGCGAGGTAGCGCAAGGAAACAGACGAAAGAATGGCCCAACCCACCCACATACACATGTATATACATACACTCCCACACACGCACATATACATACCTATACATTTCAACATATACATACCCAGACATCTACATTTATACACTTGTACGTACTCATACTTGCGGCCTTCATTCATTCTCGTCGCCACCCCTCCACACATGAAATGTGTAATTCAGTGCATTATACATGACAACTAGAGACGTGTGAACGAATGTGGCCTTTGTTGTTTTTTTCCCAGCGCTACCTCGCGCACATGCATGTGGAGAAGGTTTTCATTTCATGTGTGGCGGGGTGGCGACGGGAATGAATAAGGGCAGACATTATGAATTATGTACATGTGTATTATGTATATGTCTGTGTGTGTATATATATGTATACGTTGGTGAGGTGTATAGATATGTATATGTGATGTGTGTGGACTTGTATGTAAATGCATGTGTATGTGGGTGGGTTGGGCCATTCCTTCGTCTGTTTCCCTGCGCTACCTCGCTAACGCGGGAGACAGCGACAAAGCATAATAAATGAAAATAGTGCCATTGTACAAAGGCAAAGGGGATAATAGTGAGTGCTCAAATTACAGAGGTATAAGTTTGTTGAGTATTCCTGGGAAGTTATATGGGAGGGTATTGAGAGGGTGAAGGCATGCACAGAAAATCAGATTGGGGAAGAGCAGTGTGGTTTCAGAAGTGGTAGAGGATGTGTGGATCAGGTGTTTGCTTTGAAGAATATATGTGAGAAATGCTTAGAAAAGCAAATGGGTTTGTATATAGCATTTATGGATATGGAGAAGGCATATTACAGAGTTGATAGAGATGCTCTGTAGAAGGTGTTAAGAATATATGGTAGGGGAGGCAAGTTGTTAGAAGAAGTGAAAAGTTTTTATCGAGAATGTAAGGCATGTTTACGTGTAGGAAGAGAGGAAAGTGATTGGTTCTCAGTGAACGTTGGTTTGCGGCAGGGATGTGTGATTTCACCATGGTTGTTTAATTTGTTTATGGATGGGGATGTTAGGGAGGTGAATGTAAGAGTTTTGGAAAGAGGGGCAAGTATACAGTCTGCTGTGGATGAGGGAGCTTGGGAAGTGAGTCAGTTGCGTTTCGCTGATGATACAGCGCTGGTGGCTGATTCATGTGTGGTAAAGTGTGTAAAAGAAGAGAGCTGAGAGTAAATGTGAATAAGAGCAAGGTTATTAGGTACTGTAGGGTTGAGGGACAAGTCAATTGGGAGGTAAGTTTGAATGGAGAATAACTGGAGGAAGTGAAGTGTTTTAGATATCCGGGAGCGGATTTGGCAGCGGATGGAACCATGGAAGCGGAAGTGAATCATAGGGTGGGCGAACGTTCTGGGAGCGTTGAAGAACGAGTGGAAGCCGAGAACATTATTTCGGAAAGCAAAAATGGGTGTGTTTGAAGGAATAGTGGTTCCAACAATATTATATGGTTGCGAGGCGTGGGCTATAGATAGAGTTGTGCGGAGGAGGGTGGATGTGCTGGAAATGAGATGTTTGAGGACAATATGTGGTGTCCTCAAACATCTCATTTCCAGCACATCCATCCTCCTGCGCACAACTCTATCCATAGCCCACGCCTCGCAACCATACAACATTGTTGGAACCACTATTCCTTCAAACATACCCATATATATATATATATATATATATATATATATATATATATATATATATATATATATATATATATATATATATATATATACGTATATATATATATATATATATATATATATATATATATATATATATATATATATATATATATATATATATATATATATATATATATATATATATTATAACAGTACATTACTTGCTTTTGGTATATCTCTGAATTCTTGCTGGGAGTTGTATTGGAAAAGCATATTCTTCCAGAGAATTAGTGACGTAAGGCGCACCAACACAACAGCGTGTGTGTCTGCTGCCGACCCAGACGAAGTAATGAAATGCCGGGTATTTTTGTCTCTGTATTACGAGGAGGCTTTCACGAAGGTCACGCTCAGGTCTCTTGTAATTTTCCTGGTATGTGATTTTTTGACAGGAAAACCCGTAAGTATATATATATATATATATAATATGCAGATCCCTCGCTTCACCGTGAAGAGATATCTGCAACAATCGCTACTGGAAAGACAAAATAAGTTACGGTCTTTGTTTTCTCTTTCCAGTGGTATTTGTTGCATATATATATATATATATATATATATATATATATATATATATATATATATATATATATATATATTTTTTTTTTTTTTTCATACTATTCGCCATTTCCCGCGATAGCGAGGTAGCGTTAAGAACAGAGGACTGGGCCTTTGGGGGAATATCCTCACCTGGCCCTCTTCTCTGTTCCTTCTTTTGGAAAATTAAAAAAAAAAAAACGAGAGGGGAGGATTTCCAGCCCCCCGCTCCCTTCCCTTTTAGTCGCCTTCTACGACACGCAGGGAATACGTGGGAAGTATTCTTTCTCCCCTATCCCCAGGGAAAATTAAAAAATTATATATATATATATATATATATAATTTTTTCATACTATTCGCCATTACCCGCGTTAGCGAGGTAGAGTTAAGAACGGAGAACTGAGCCTTTGAGTGAATATCCTCACTTGCCTTCCTTCTTTGTTCTTTCTTTTGGAAAATCAAAAAAGAGAGGGGAGGATTTCCAGCCCCCCGCTTACTCCCCTTTTAGTATCCTTCTACGACACGCAGGGAATACGTGGGAAGTATTCTTTTTCCCCTATGTCCAGGGATAATATATATATATATATATATATATATATATATATATATATATATATATATATATATATATATATATATATATATATATATATTTTCAAACTATTCGCCATTTCCCGCATCAGCAAGGTAGCGTTAAGAACAGAGGACTGGGCCTCTGAGGGAACATCCTCACCTGGCCCCCTTCTCTGTTCCTTCTTTTGGAAAATTAAAAGAAAAAAAAAACAAGAGGGGAGGATTTCCAGCCCCGCGCTCCCTACCCTTTTAGGCGCCTTCTACGACACGCAGGGAATACGTGGAAAGTATTCTTTCTCCCCTATCCCCAGGGATAATATATATATATATATATATATATATATATATATATATATATATATATATATATATATATATATATATATATATAAATACGTATATAATGTCTGTGTGTGGAGCCTCATTTCTTGAACTCTGTGTACGATCAGAGAACCTCTAACTTTCTTGTATTCTAAGCATCCATTGTGTCTTCTACTTAGATGTACTAATGCATGATTTTTGTCTCGTTTCTTTACTGTTTTTCTTGTGATTTCCTCCCGTTGATCCTCCGATTTTTTCCTTATCCATAAACACTTTTTTTTTCATAACACCTTTTACCTATAGTTTCTTGTCATCTCCTCTCGTTTATCGTCTCATAAGATTATCTCTAGTTGCTTCCTATTACTCTCATCACGTCTATAGTCCAGTGACTTCATCCTGATACCCTCACTAAAACATAGGCCCGTACACAGGCTCGGTAGAAACGCTGTGTTTATGTAGACTGCGAAGGTACATTAATCTTCTTGCTGTAGGTGTAGATTACTCACTCTTGTCAGGTTCACTTCCCCTTTACACGACGTATATTAGGGCTAGTGTTAGCTTTCTTGCACAGGAAAACTGCCAGTGATAGAGAGGATTTGGGCGTATGTGCTGTACACTAGATCAAGGAAGGAACCTGACTTTAGTGATATTCTGACCCTTTATTGTGATGCTCAATTGTCTTTGTTAGATTTTGATCCCCTATTGACGCTCAATAGTCAACGATGTCCACACTTCTATCCTTTAGTTTCGAGTCTTCAAACTATATTGATAATCCCAAATGGCAGTTCTGTATTCGTAAGTCTCCGTGGTAAGTAATACTAAAGACATTTTGGGTAGCTATACCTGTTTTTTTTTTACCTTAGAGAGTAAAGAATGAGTATTTGGAAAATGAGACATAAGGCAAGATGCTGAGGCATGTGTATTAGGAAGGTTAAGACATTAAATCGTTTTTCTCTTATAGTGTAAGAGAGTCGGTCGTAGTTAAGTGTGAGCGTATGACGCGGAATTAAAACGCGTATGATTGTCATGCAAATAGGTTTTCTGAGAAGTCTTGAGTCTCCTCTCGACTGGAGAGTGCCTAGCGTAAGATGTCGAACCTCGAGAGGAGAGAATTTACTTGGAATACCCTTCCGACGCTTTCCAGAGGCAAGTTGTACGTGCCCTGTGTGAGGAGAGCGTTTCATATGTGCTTGAAAGTAAAGTGGGATTAGCGCAGTGAATACTAACGTGTCATGGAAGAAGCACTGTAACACCTTACTAAAGAGGGGAGGTTAACTGAGAAGGTCTTATGATACCGTAAGCTTGAAGGAGCTGTGTGTCTGAGGTAACGGTGCTGAGATGCTATAGGCTGCTGCTTCGTGTGTGTGTGTGTGTGTGTGTGTGTGTGTGTGTGTGTAGCTTTCCCGCCGGCGTTAGGCGTGAGTAATATAATGCTTTACATGCCCGCAAGACCTGCCAGCAACTATTTGGGAAAGCACGCACGCACAGGTGCTTGGGAGCCAGCGTTTGCTTTGCGCTAGTATATATATTCTTTTTTATTAGTAAGGGAGTTACCGCAGGTTGAGAAATATGGTGATGTATATATATATATATATATATATATATATATATATATATATATATATAAAGAATGTGTGGAAGTCGAGAACATTATCTCGGAAAGCAAAAATGGGTATGTTTGAAGGAATAGTGGTTCCAACAATGTTGTATGGTTGCGAGGCGTGGGCTATGGATAGAGTTGTGCGCAGGAGGATGGATGTGCTGGAAATGAGATGTTTGAGGACAATGTGTGGTGTGAGGTGGTTTGATCGAGTAAGTAACGTAAGGGTAAGAGAGATGTGTGGAACTAAAAAGAGCGTGGTTCAGAGAGCAGAAGAGGGTGTTTTGAAATGGTTTGGGCACATGGAGAGAATGAGTGAGGAAAGATTGACCAAGAGGATATATGTGTCAGAGGTGGAGGGAACGAGGAGAAGTGGGAGACCAAATTGGAGGTGGAAAGATGGAGTGAAAAAGATTTTGTGTGATCGGGGCCTGAACATGCAGGAGGGTGAAAGGAGGGCAAGGAATAGAGTGAATTGGATCGATGTGGTATACCGGGGTTGACGTGCTGTCAGTGGATTGAATCAGGGCATGTGAAGCGTCGGGGGTAAACCATGGAAAGCTGTGTAGGTATGTATATTTGCGTGTGTGGACGTATGTATATACATGTTGTATGGGGGTGGGTTGGGCCATTTCTTTCGTCTGTTTCCTTGCGCTACCTCGCAAACGCGGGAGACAGCGACAAAGCCAAATATATATATATATATATATATATATATATATATATATATATATATATATATATATATATATATATATATATATGTATATATATATGTTATCCCAGGTTAAAGGGGGCTGAGATGAAGAATGGCCAGTAACACATTAAGGTGCAAGGTTTTTATTTGATATTGGGTAAAAGATTTCTTTTATAGAAGATTTTGTAGAAGATTTCTTAAATATATATATATATATATATATATATATATATATATATATATATATATATATATATATATATATATATTTATCATACTTTGTCGCTGTCTCCCGCGTTAGCGAGGTAGCGCACGGAAACAGACGAAAGAATGGCCCAACCCACCTACATACACATGTATATACATATTCGTCCACACACGCACATATACATACCTATACATCTCAACGTATACATACCCAGACATCTACATTTATACACTTGTACGTACTCATACTTGCGGCCTTCATTCATTCTCGTCGCCACCCCTCCACACATGAAATGTGTAATTCAGTGCATTATACATGACAACTAGAGACGTGTGAACGAATGTGGCCTTTGTTGTTTTTTTCCCAGCGCTACCTCGCGCACATGCAGGTGGAGAAGGTTTTCATTTCATGTGTGGCGGGGTGGCGACGGGAATGAATAAGGGCAGACATTATGAATTATGTACATGTGTATTATGTATATGTCTGTGTGTGTATATATATGTATACGTTGGTGAGGTGTATAGATATGTATATGTGATGTGTGTGGACTTGTATGTAAATGCATGTGTATGTGGGTGGGTTGGGCCATTCCTTCGTCTGTTTCCCTGCGCTACCTCGCTAACGCGGGAGACAGCGACAAAGCATAATAAATGAAAATAGTGCCATTGTACAAAGGCAAAAGGGATAATAGTGAGTGCTCAAATTACAGAGGTATAAGTTTGTTGAGTATTCCTGGGAAGTTATATGGGAGGGTATTGAGAGGGTGAAGGCATGCACAGAAAATCAGATTGGGGAAGAGCAGTGTGGTTTCAGAAATGGTAGAGGATGTGTGGATCAGGTGTTTGCTTTGAAGAATATATGTGAGAAATGCTTAGAAAAGCAAATGGGTTTGTATATAGCATTTATGGATATGGAGGAGGCATATTACAGAGTTGATAGAGATGCTCTGTAGAAGGTGTTAAGAATATATGGTAGGGGAGGCAAGTTGTTAGAAGAAGTGAAAAGTTTTTATCGAGAATGTAAGGCATGTTTACGTGTAGGAAGAGAGGAAAGTGATTGGTTCTCAGTGAACGTTGGTTTGCGGCAGGGATGTGTGATTTCACCATGGTTGTTTAATTTGTTTATGGATGGGGATGTTAGGGAGGTGAATGTAAGAGTTTTGGAAAGAGGGGCAAGTATACAGTCTGCTGTGGATGAGGGAGCTTGGGAAGTGAGTCAGTTGCGTTTCGCTGATGATACAGCGCTGGTGGCTGATTCATGTGTGGTAAAGTGTGTAAAAGAAGAAAGCTGAGAGTAAATGTGAATAAGAGCAAGGTTATTAGGTACTGTAGGGTTGAGGGACAAGTCAATTGGGAGGTAAGTTTGAATGGAGAATAACTGGAGGAAGTGAAGTGTTTTAGATATCCGGGAACGGATTTGGCAGCGGATGGAACCATGGAAGCGGAAGTGAATCATAGGGTGGGCGAACGTTCTGGGAGCGTTGAGGAACGAGTGGAAGCCGAGAACATTATTTCGGAAAGCAAAAATGGGTGTGTTTGAAGGAATAGTGGTTCCAACAATATTATATGGTTGCGAGGCGTGGGCTATAGATAGAGTTGTGCGGAGGAGGGTGGATGTGCTGGAAATGAGATGTTTGAGGACAATATGTGGTGTCCTCAAACATCTCATTTCCAGCACATCCATCCTCCTGCGCACAACTCTATCCATAGCCCACGCCTCGCAACCATACAACATTGTTGGAACCACTATTCCTTCAAACATACCCATATATATATATATATATATATATATATATATATATATATATATATATATATATATATATATATATATATATATATATTATAACAGTACATTACTTGCTTTTGGTATATCTCTGAATTCTTGCTGGGAGTTGTATTGGAAAAGCATATTCTTCCAGAGAATTAGTGACGTAAGGCGCACCAACACAACAGCGTGTGTGTCTGCTGCCGACCCAGACGAAGTAATGAAATGCCGGGTATTTTTGTCTCTGTATTACGAGGAGGCTTTCACGAAGGTCACGCTCAGGTCTCTTGTAATTTTCCTGGTATGTGATTTTTTGACAGGGAAAACCCGTAAGTATATATATATATATATATATATATATATATATATATATATATATATATATATATATATATATATATATATAATATGCAGATCCCTCGCTTCACCGTGAAGAGATATCTGCAACAATCGCTACTGGAAAGACAAAATAAGTTACGGTCTTTGTTTTCTCTTTCCAGTGGTATTTGTTGCATATATATATATATATATATATATATATATATATATATATATATATATATATATATATATATATATATTTTTTTTTTTTTTTTTCATACTATTCGCCATTTCCCGCGATAGCGAGGTAGCGTTAAGAACAGAGGACTGGGCCTTTGAGGGAATATCCTCACCTGGCCCTCTTCTCTGTTCCTTCTTTTGGAAAATTAAAAAAAAAAACGAGAGGGGAGGATTTCCAGCCCCCCGCTCCCTTCCCTTTTAGTCGCCTTCTACGACACGCAGGGAATACGTGGGAAGTATTCTTTCTCCCCTATCCCCAGGGAAAATATATATATATATATATATATATATATATATATATATATATATATATATATATATATATATATATATATATAATTTTTTCATACTATTCGCCATTACCCGCGTTAGCGAGGTAGAGTTAAGAACGGAGAACTGAGCCTTTGAGTGAATATCCTCACTTGCCTTCCTTCTTTGTTCTTTCTTTTGGAAAATCAAAAAAGAGAGGGGAGGATTTCCAGCCCCCCGCTTACTCCCCTTTTAGTATCCTTCTACGACACGCAGGGAATACGTGGGAAGTATTCTTTTTCCCCTATGTCCAGGGATAATATATATATATATATATATATATATATATATATATATATATATATATATATATATATATATATTTTTTTTTTTTTTCAAACTATTCGCCATTTCCCGCATCAGCAAGGTAGCGTTAAGAACAGAGGACTGGGCCTCTGAGGGAACATCCTCACCTGGCCCCCTTCTCTGTTCCTTCTTTTGGAAAATTAAAAGAAAAAAAAAACAAGAGGGGAGGATTTCCAGCCCCGCGCTCCCTACCATTTTAGGCGCCTTCTACGACACGCAGGGAATACGTGGGAAGTATTCTTTCTCCCCTATCCCCAGGGATAATATATATATATATATATATATATATATATATATATATATATATATATATATATATATATATATATAAATACGTATATAATGTCTGTGTGTGGAGCCTCATTTCTTGAACTCTGTGTACGATCAGAGAACCTCTAACTTTCTTGTATTCTAAGCATCCATTGTGTCTTCTACTTAGATGTACTAATGCATGATTTTTGTCTCGTTTCTTTACTGTTTTTCTTGTGATTTCCTCCCGTTGATCCTCCGATTTTTTCCTTATCCATAAACACTTTTTTTTTCATAACACCTTTTACCTATAGTTTCTTGTCATCTCCTCTCGTTTATCGTCTCATAAGATTATCTCTAGTTGCTTCCTATTACTCTCGTCACGTCTATAGTCCAGTGACTTCATCCTGATACCCTCACTAAAACATAGGCCCGTACACAGGCTCGGTAGAAACGCTGTGTTTATGTAGACTGCGAAGGTACATTAATCTTCTTGCTGTAGGTGTAGATTACTCACTCTTGTCAGGTTCACTTCCCCTTTACACGACTTATATTAGGGCTAGTGTTAGCTTTTTTGCACAGGAAAACTGCCAGTGATAGAGAGGATTTGGGCGTATGTGCTGTACACTAGATCAAGGAAGGAACCTGACTTTAGTGATATTCTGACCCTTTATTGTGATGCTCAGTTGTCTTTGTTAGATTTTGATCCCCTATTGACGCTCAATAGTCAACGATGTCCACACTTCTATCCTTTAGTTTCGAGTCTTCAAACTATATTGATAATCCCAAATGGCAGTTCTGTATTCGTAAGTCTCCGTGGTAAGTAATACTAAAGATATTTTGGGTAGCTATACCTGTTTTTTTTTTACCTTAGAGAGTAAAGAATGAGTATTTGGAAAATGAGACATAAGGCAAGATGCTGAGGCATGTGTATTAGGAAGGTTAAGACATTAAATCGTTTTTCACTTATAGTGTAAGAGAGTCGGTCGTAGTTAAGTGTGAGCGTATGGCGCGGAATTAAAACGCGTATGATTGTCATGCAAATAGGTTTTCTGAGAATTCTTGAGTCTCCTCTCGACTGGAGAGTGCCTAGCGTAAGATGTCGAACCTCGAGAGGAGAGAATTTACTTGGAATACCCTTCCGACGCTTTCCAGAGGCAAGTTGTACGTGCCCTGTGTGAGGAGAGCGTTTCATATGTGCTTGAAAGTAAAGTGGGATTAGCGCAGTGAATACTAACGTGTCATGGAAGAAGCACTGTAACACCTTACTAAAGAGGGGAGGTTAACTGAGAAGGTCTTATGATACCGTAAGCTTGAAGGAGCTGTGTGTCTGAGGTAACGGTGCTGAGATGCTATAGGCTGCTGCTTCGTGTGTGTGTGTGTGTGTGTGTGTGTGTGTGTGTGTGTGTGTAGCTTTCCCGCCGGCGTTAGGCGTGAGTAATATAATGCTTTACATGCCCGCAAGACCTGCCAGCAACTATTTGGGAAAGCACGCACGCACAGGTGCTTGGGAGCCAGCGTTTGCTTTGCGCTAGTATATATATTCTTTTTTATTAGTAAGGGAGTTACCGCAGGTTGAGAAATATGGTGATGTATATATATATATATATATATATATATATATATATATATATATATATATATATATATAAAGAATGTGTGGAAGTCGAGAACATTATCTCGGAAAGCAAAAATGGGTATGTTTGAAGGAATAGTGGTTCCAACAATGTTGTATGGTTGCGAGGCGTGGGCTATGGATAGAGTTGTGCGCAGGAGGATGGATGTGCTGGAAATGAGATGTTTGAGGACAATGTGTGGTGTGAGGTGGTTTGATCGAGTAAGTAACGTAAGGGTAAGAGAGATGTGTGGAACTAAAAAGAGCGTGGTTCAGAGAGCAGAAGAGGGTGTTTTGAAATGGTTTGGGCACATGGAGAGAATGAGTGAGGAAAGATTGACCAAGAGGATATATGTGTCAGAGGTGGAGGGAACGAGGAGAAGTGGGAGACCAAATTGGAGGTGGAAAGATGGAGTGAAAAAGATTTTGTGTGATCGGGGCCTGAACATGCAGGAGGGTGAAAGGAGGGCAAGGAATAGAGTGAATTGGATCGATGTGGTATACCGGGGTTGACGTGCTGTCAGTGGATTGAATCAGGGCATGTGAAGCGTCGGGGGTAAACCATGGAAAGCTGTGTAGGTATGTATATTTGCGTGTGTGGACGTATGTATATACATGTTGTATGGGGGTGGGTTGGGCCATTTCTTTCGTCTGTTTCCTTGCGCTACCTCGCAAACGCGGGAGACAGCGACAAAGCCAAATATATGTATATATATATATATATATATATATATATATATATATATATATATATATATATATATATATATATATATATATATATATATATGTTATCCCAGGTTAAAGGGGGCTGAGATGAAGAATGGCCAGTAACACATTAAGGTGCAAGGTTTTTATTTGATATTGGGTAAAAGATTTCTTTTATAGAAGATTTTGTAGAAGATTTCTTAAATATATATATATATATATATATATATATATATATATATATATATATATATATATATATATATATATATATATTTATCATACTTTGTCGCTGTCTCCCGCGTTAGCGAGGTAGCGCACGGAAACAGACGAAAGAATGGCCCAACCCACCTACATACACATGTATATACATATTCGTCCACACACGCACATATACATACCTATACATCTCAACGTATACATATATATACACACACAGACATATACATATATACACATGTACATAATTCATACTCTCTGCCCTTATTCATTCCCCGTGGCCACCCTGCCACAAATGAAATGAAAACCCCCTCCCCCCGCATGTGCGCTAGGTAGCGCTAGGAAAAGACAACAAAGGCCACATTCGTTCACAATCAGACTCTATCTGTTGTGTATAATGCACCGAAACCACAGCTCCCTTTTCACAGCCAGGCCCCACAAAACTTTCCATGGTTTACCACAGACGCTTCACATACCCTGGTTCAATGCATTGACAGCACGTTGACCCCGATATACCACATCGTTCCAATTCACTCTATTCCTTGCACGCCTTTCACCCTCCTGCATGTTCAGGCCCTGATCTCTCAAAATCTTTTTCACTCCATCTTTCCACCTCCAATTTGGTCTCCCACTTCTCCTCGTTCCTTCCACCTCTGACACATATATCCTCTTTGTCAATCTTTCCTCACTCATTCTCTCCAAGTGACCAAACCATTTCAAAACACCCTTTTCTGCTCTCTCAACCACACTCTTTTTATTACCACACATCTCTCTTACCCTTTCATTACTTAGTCGATCAAACCACCTCACACCACATATTGTCCTCAAACATCTCCTTTCCAGCACATCTACCCTCCTCCACACAACTCTGTCTATAGCCCACACCTCGCAACCATATAACATTGTTGGAACCACTATTCCTTCAAACATACCCATTTTTGCTCTCGAAGATAACGGTCTCGACTTACACACATTCTTCAACACTCCAACTTTCGTCCCCTCCCCCACCCCTTTGATTCACTTCCGCTTCCATGGTTCCATCCGCTGCCAAATCCACTCCCAGATATCTAAAACACTTCAATTCCTCCAGTTTTTCTTCATTCAAACTTACCTCCCAATGAACTTGTCCCTCAACCCTATTGTACCTAATAACCCTGCTCTTATTCACATTTACTCTCAGCTTTCTTCTTTCACACACATTACCAAACTCAGTCACAAGCTTCTGCAGTTTCTCACCCGAATCAGCTGTATTATCAGCGAACAACAACTGACTCGCTTCCCAAGCTCTCGCATCCAGAACAGACTGCATACTTGCCCCTCTTTCCAAAACTCTTGCATTCACCTCCCTAACAACTCCATCCATAAACAAATTAAACAACCATGGAGACATCAAGCACCCCTGCCGTAAACCAACATTCACTGAGAACCAATCACTTTGCTCTCTTCCTACACGTAAACATGCCTTACATCCTCGATAAAAACTTTTCACTGCTTCTAACAACTTATCTCCCACATCATATAGTCTGAATACCTTTCACAGAGCATCTCTATCAAATCTTATCATATGCCTTTCCCAGATCCATAAATGCTACACACGAATCCATTTGCTTTTCTAAGTATTTCTCACATACATTCTTCAAAGCAAACACCTGATCCACACATCCTCTACCACTTCTGAAACCACACTGCTCCTCCCCAATCTGATGCTCTGTACATGCCTTCACCCTCTCAATAAATACCCTCCCATATAATTACACCGGAATACTCAACAAACTTATACCTCTGTAATTTGAGCACTCACTCTTATCCCCCTTGCCTTTGTACAATGGCAATATGCAAGCATTCCGCCAGTCCTAAGGCACCTCACCATGAGTCATACATACATTAATTATCCTTATCAACCTGTCAACAATACAGTCACCCCCTTTTTTTAATAAATTCCACTGCAATACCGTCCAAACCCGCTGCCTTGCCGGCTTTCATCTTCCGCAAAGCTTTTACTACCTCTTCTCTGCTCACCAAATCATTCTCACTAACCGTCTCACTTTGCACACAACCTCGACCAAAACACCCTATATCTGCCACTCTATTATCAAACATATTCAACAGACCTTCAAAATACTCACTCCATCTCCTTCTCACATCACCACTATATCACCTCCCCTTTAACCCCCTTCTCTGAAGTTCCCATTTGTTCCCTTGTCTTACGCACTTTATTTTCCTCCCAAAACATCTTTTTATTCTCCCTCAGATTAAATAATACTCTCACCCCAACTCTCATTTACCTTCTTTTTCGACTCTTGCACCTTTCTCTTGACCTCCTGCCTCTTTCTTTTATACATCTCCCAGTCATTTGCATTATTTCCCTGCAAAAATCGTCTAAATGCCTCTCTCTTCTCTTTCATTAACAATCTTACCTCTTTATCCCACCACTGACTGCCTTTCTAATCAACCCACCTCTCACGCGTCTCATGCCACGAGCATCATTTGTTCAAGCCATCACTGCTTCCCTATATATATATATATATATATATATCCCATCCCCCCCCCACTCCCCTTACGTCCTTTGTTCTCACCTTTTTCCATTCTGTACTCAGTCTCTCCTAGTACTTCCTCACACAAGTCTCCTTCTCAAGCTCACTTACCTCTACAAATCTTCGCCTTCGCCTCCACAAGATAATGATCAGACATCCCTCCAGTTGCACTTCTCAGCACATTAACTTCCAAAAGTCTCTCTTTCGCGCGCATACCAATTAACACGTAATCCAATAACGCCCTCTGGCCATCTCCTACTTACATACGTATACTTATGTATATCTCTCTTTTTAAACCAGGTATTCCCAGTCACCAGTCCTTTTTCAGCACATAAATCTACAATCTCATCACCATTTCCATTTACAACACTGAACACCCCATGTACACCAATGATTCCCTCAACTGCCACATTACTCACCTTTGCATTCAAATCACCCATCACTATAACCCAGTCTCGTGCATCAAAACTACTAAAACACTCACTCAGCTGCTCCCAAAACATTTGCCTCTCATGATCTTTCTTTTCATGCCCAGGTGCATATGCACCAATAATCACCCATCTCTCTCCATGAACTTTCAGTTTTACCCATATCGATCAAGAGTTTACTTTCTTACACTCTATCACATACTCCCACCACTCCTGTTGCAGGAGTAGTGCTACTCCTTCCCTTGCTCTTGTCCTCTCACCAACCCATGACTTTACTTCCAAGACATTCCCAAACCACTCATCCCCTTTACCCCTGAGCTTCGTTTCACTCAGAGCCAAAACATCCAGGTTCCTTTCCTCAAACATACTACCTATCTCTCCTTTTTTCTGATACTGGTTACATCCACACAGATTTAGATACCCCAGTCTGAGCCTTCGAGGAGGATAAGCACTCCCCGCGTGACTCCTCCTGTTTCCCCGTTTAGAAAGTTAAAATACAAGGAGGGGAGAGTTTCTAGCCCCCCCGCTCCCGTCCCCTTTAGTCACCTTCTACGACACGTGAGGAATGTGTGGGAAGTATTCTTTCTCCCCCATCCCCCTATATATATATATATATATATATATATATATATATATATATATATATATATATATATATATATATTCTTATAGGCATCCACAAGCAGAATCAAAATATACGTCGTAAAACGGTTACATCTCCCAAGTTCAAGAAAGCATCAAACAATTGAGGGAATAGATACTGACTTTCCCTCAATAGAAACAATTGCACCGGAGCTTCGAGGGGGCCCGGGTGGGCATTAAAGCCAACACGAACAATCGGATTTGTGGCTGTGACTAGGAGCAGTGACCTGGAGGAAATAACACCCGTGGGAGGATGGAAAACGCGCTGAGATGCTTCAGTCTTTGGGGTTCGGCCGGAGACACTAGTTCGGCTCCAGAGGCGCCCGAGAGGTCTTGCCAAATAAGCCTCGATCACTGTGGTCTGATGATGCTGCTGCTGGGAGACGAGACTTGTGCGCATTGCTCTATATAAAGGTTTGGATCTTTTGGTCTCTGAGATGCTTATTTATTTATTTCCCCCCCCCCTCTCTCTCCTTAGCAATACTGTGCCAACTCACCTCGTTTATAAGACTATCCTCGAATCCCTCTCCGCTGTCTTTAGCAATCCAGCCACCATTCAACGCCCGCACGAAATCCTATCCCGTCTATTTGTCGCTCCAGGGGAGCATTACAAAGGGCCAATTCTTCTCAAGGGAGTTTGTTCATCGGAGTCGAGAAGGTAAATAAATATATATATATATATATATATATATATATATATATATATATATATATATATATATATATATATATATATATAATTTTCCAAAAGAAGGAACAGAGAAGGGGGCCAGGTGAGGATGTTCCCTCAAAGGCCCATTCCTCTGTTCTTAACGCTACCTCGCTGACGTGGGAAATGGCGAATAGTACGAAAGAAAGAAAGATATATATATATATATATATATATATATACGTATATAAGATTCTTTGGCAAACATTTTTGCCGTGTGAAGTGTGATCATGAAGCGAAAAAGTAAATAGTGTGTTCCGTCAACTCGATATGTACAACTTTGATATCATCACGATTTGAATAGAAAGAATAACGCTGTAAAGCCTCATTGTCCTACTTCGAGTGCTGTAGATTGCACTGATCGAACGTGTATTATTTCAGGGTATCCCTGAAACTACCCACAGTGAGTTCACCACACTGTAGACAAATGCATGAAAACTTTACTCAAACATTTTTTTTTGGTCTTAGAAAGAGTTTGATTTCCCCCCACTTCCCCAGTAGTCATTCTGCTGAGAAGATAAGTGCAATATCTAAAAATAAATGTCAAGGAATAATGTATGTAAAGGCTTTATGTACCATTCTATCTAGCGGTCACGACCTCACACACATATTGTATAATGTCTTTTTGAATTGTCCAAGTTGGCATATACTTGCAGCTATTCTTAATCCTTTCCCATCAGGTTTTTCCTCCAGTTTCATTTAAAAACATGACTTTCTCTTATCCCGTTTGTACAAGGTATTTTCCTCCCGTTTCCTCCCAAATGCAGTTCTGGCTATGATGAGGTAAATATAACGGGAAGTATTATCCGAGGAGGAGAAATACACCTCAGTAAGGTCAGAGAGCGGCGTCTACAGCCAGGAAATTCCTCTTAATATTCAAAGATATTCAAATTCAAGACAGTTTTTTTACGAGCGTTAAAATATGTAATGAAAGGAAATCCCATTTATTTTCTTTCTCGTATAGATGCGTTTGCATATTACGTTTTCTATTTTTGTGGACTCTAGATGAAAAAAATCGTATGACTAATTTCATGTAAGGAAGATTAATCTTGGAGCATGATTTTTTTTTTTCTTTTTCGTTCAGGCATCATTATAGTCTTCGAGTAAACAAGTGTATGATTTTTCTTCAGATTTCTTAAAGAATTCCGATGGCGACTAAGAATAGAAATTTGCATTTTAAACATCTGAAGAATTTGAGAGATCAATTGAGAAAATTATGATAAGTATCACTCGATTATTACCCAATTTAAAGATTGGAAATCTTGTATCCAATACTTCCCACGTATTCCCTGCGTGTCGTAGAAGGCGACTAAAAGGGGAGGCAGCGGGGGGCTGGAAATCCTCCCCTCGTTTTTTTTTTTTCAATTTTCCAAAAGAAGGAACGGAGAATGGGGCCAGGTGAGGATATTCCCTCAAAGGCCCAGTCCTCTGTTCTTAACGCTACCTCGCTAACACGGGAAATGGCGAATAGTTTGAAATATATATATATATATATATATATATATATATATATATATATATATATATATATATATATATATATATATATATATATGGAGGTTTGTATGTTCTATGAAGGTGCGCGTTCATATACACTTTATTCGTATATATATATATATATATATATATATATATATATATATATATATATATATATATATATATATATATATATATATAAAACGTGTGTGTGTGTGTGTGTGTGTGTGTGTGTGTGTGTGTGTTAGAGAAAGCTTTGTGTATAGAACCAGTAAGATAGATCGAGCCATATCTCATCCGCCATTCCGCACATGAGTTCCTTGTAGCTTCAGCCGGCAGAGGACAGCCGGGCCAGAGGCAAATCCCATATTGCCGGAAAAGATTTCTGGATTTCAGCGTCTGAGGGTTTTATAACCCAGCGGGCGATGATCGAGGGTTTGTGGCACGTCAAGATCTAAAATGTCACTCGCTCAGTTTTAAGCAAATTTTTGCTAGAGGTTGTATGACTGAGCGGGTTTGTTTTTTTTTTTTTATTAGCGATGAAAGCGTTTTTATTTGGTACTCCTGAAAGTCATTATTTATATCGTAAAGTCGATTAGCTTTGCTTCTGTTCTAAAGTAGGCAGTTGGGATCGTGAATAGTCATGTACGCTGTCATTAGACGAGAGTATTTGGCATTGTAGAAAACTAATATCGGTCGGTTACTTAGTTTATTAGTACTTGTAAACATAACGCCAAAAGCACAAAACAAACGTCTTCTCAACCCGGGTCTAAACGCAATCCATGAACTACACTCCCCAGACCAACAAGAGTCACAACAACCCGCTTACGACATCATCCATCACTACAACACTACAAAAAAAAGAAAAAAAAAAACGCCGTTTTAAATATACCAGGACCATTCATGCCCACGATGTAATTTGATTTTTATTAAGGATATGAATTAACTTATGAGCTCAACCCGAGTTCCAGAACCAAGGAATTTCTCTAACAGGAAAAAATTTATTCTCATCGTAGGTGCTTGTCGTATTTACTCGTAGGTAAATAGATACTCTCCTTACCTATTCCCCTACCTACCTATCTATCTATCTCTTAATCTGTATGTGTGTCCATATCATTCAGCTGTATGAAAAAAAAGGAGAAAGGTATGCAAACACGCTGAATGTCACGTCTTTCAAACGGCTCATGCAACCAACTCCAGCCACCACCTAATTCAGTAGCGCAAGTGCAGGGAGGGCAGGGAAGGTGGTCGCCAGCCTGGACTGCCCTCATAATGTACGTACATTATCAGGCTCTTGGGATGATGGGATTCTTGGCGACGGCTGCTGACGCCCAGACTAATATAGCGTGACGGCTCGGTGGGAACGAGATGATGAGGAGGGAGGGAGGTTGTTTCTTTTGTCGTGACGGTGGTGGCAAGGTGAGGATGTACTGTAAGGGTGTGTGAGGGTTTGGGTTGCAGGTGTGTTGCAGGAGTAAGTAGGTGTTGTAGGAGGGGTTATGTTCTCTGGGGAGTTTAGAATTATATTGATAGCATTGCTGGTGGTCGTACTAGCGTCCGTAGGTGTGTTTCTCCATAGCGCGTTATCACTAACCTCCACCTTACAGCCTTTTCCATTCAACTGATATTACAGTGTTACCGCATTTCCCGATTGCACAGCTAATGCCATTGCTGCTGTGTCCCTTTCTCCTTAACCCTCTTTTATTTTCCTTCCCGTACCTTACCTTCCTGCCGCAGGAGTCCTTTCTCTCCTTACAATGCTCCTGCAGCGCTCTGCAAGCTGGCCACGTATCCCTGGACCACAGACCATAAAGTGTTATGATGTTGAGTGCGTCTCTGTGCAGAAAGTGTAGGGTTATTGATTAGTAAGTGCTCTGTGTCGTCTTTATGGTAGTTGCAGTCGTGGCCATGAGGGGGGGTCCTGTTATAAGTTGAAACTGTGTTGGTAGTGTTGTAGTGATGGGTAATTCCATATATATATATATATATATATATATATATATATATATATATATATATATATATATACACACACGTTTGTATGTCTTTCTATTTGTTTATATATCTGTTTATATATTTATACGCATTGACGCGATAAGGTATTCTAGAAAATGGGATATTTAGTTCGATCGAGACTAATTAAAGATCTAGTCTTCTTGATTATAGCAGCGGAGGAACAAGAAGCCTATACCCCAAGGAGGAACAGGTCTGATCTGCTCCTTAATGGAAGAGGCGTTAAAGGTTTCCATCGTCCGCTGGACGAAGCCCCCATGTTCTACAACCTTCACGTCATTGTACCCTACAATTACCCAAGATTGAAAAATCGGCGGGTGGTGCAGATTGCCACATTTTCTTTAGGCGGACGTGGACAACCCCCTTCATCATAAGTGACAAGGGTGCCTCGGGGAAGCAAGGGGTGTTTAAACTAACTTTGAGACCACGGCCATGAACTCCTTTTTTTTTTTTGACATCGTCTCATTCGTAATCATCACAGCGAACGTAGTGGTGTCAAGTACCCCTAACAGCAGTAGGGAATAGAGTTTGATGCTCGTAAGGAAAGAAGGGCGCAGGGAGAGACATGAAGTCGTTAGTCATGTTTACATCCTGGCTCACACTGAACTCTGGCGTTACATTTACCTAGCGATGCGTCTTGATCATACGACAAGACTGTCATGTGTAAATGCCTTTGTGACTGCGACTTCCGTTGTCATAAGTTTTGACACGTAAGTTACTCATCATCAACGGTGGATTGCGAGGCACTTTCCCCCGTTTCCTGATCCATGTGCAGTGTATTATTTTTCTATGCTTCATAAGGCATATTGGAAGCAGGGAAAGTTAGAAAGAAAACTGGGCAGCGCTCCTTGAAACAACTTCAAATGGCCCATCAGTTTTCACCTTCCATATCGATTGTAATGTCTCTCTTCTTCCTCTTGGGAAGAAGCCGTGTAGACGACTGCCCACTGTGGCAAATGAAGAAAGTAGGTCCTCTCACAGCTCTTACAGACAAACAACAACAATGCTGAACTTCATAAACAACGCACAACCCACGCAAGTCTTTTATCAATTAATATAAAGCATAATTTCCTGGACGACCAAAGCTAGAAAAACAAAGAGCGTTGATGAGCAGTGGTCGACGCACTCAAAAACACTGGAGAGCCAATTAGCGGTGCTCGAGACAGAAATGCTTACCGACCGGTGGCTGTCACCAGGCGCCCCCTTCTACTCGTCCAACTGTGCCTCTTCCTTCTCCTCTACCTCTTCCTACTCTCAGCCATTCTTCTTCTTCCCTTTTTTTTTATGTTCGTCTCCAGTCACGGACAAAAGTCCACATCAAGGACGAGGCTTAATTGAAATCGTAGAGAGAATAATGAAATAGACGCTAAGGCTCTTATCAACTAGAGAAATATTGAATGAGATATTGTTCCGTTGGTTTGTGTGTGTGTCTCTGTGTGTGTGTGTGTGTGTGTGTGTGTGTGTGTGTGTGTGTGTGTGTGTGTGTGTGTGTGTGTCGGAGGATAAGCCAACTGTAACCGAAACTGGATATGAATTTTCCCTGAAAATTCAGAACACTGGGACTGACGCTTTCCCTCCCACCGTTTGACGTATCACTATGAATACAAAGATTTGCTCCTCAGTAAATGAGGGCGGACAACATGCGCAATCGGTACATTTCGCCCACACGCATCTTTGGCGGAGCTGGTGGCTGATATTCTATCAAATACACTCGAGGGCAAGCGCTGCTGCTGGCACCACCACCACCACCACAAGGCTTTACCCCCGACATCGGTGTCAGCGGTACAAATAGGCAGACGCCCAGGCACTCGTACACTCTCGTCTGATGTTCTCCTCCTCCAGGAATGGCAGAGGGAACAAGAGGTGTTCTAGTCTTATACTGCCATTGGGATACGTCGATGGAGCAGAGGGCGTTCGTGCCTATCAGTTTCTTCGTTTTCGATTCCTTTCATAAACATAAAGGTTCAGCGAAAATACTCGGAATATAGTTTTTTGATGTCGTTCAAAGCAAAGTGGTTTTACAACTTCTTGAAAGATTTGAGATATGATTGTGAATGACAGATAACTATATTTTTTACTTTGTTTTTTGTGATTAGTTAGAATTTCTAGATATCGAATATCTAAAGGAAAACATTAATGAAGGATCTTCAAAAAGAAAACTCGTTATTCGGAATCAAAAGTTTATTCTCAAAGGGAAAATGGGACCTAAGAGGCATCCGATATATCAGTGCTACTCTGTGCTTGTTTGAGAGCTAAGGCCTTCAGTAGTCTTTGGATGCATTTATGAAAGCTGAGACATCTGTTGCATGGATTCCTCACTACGTCCCAAGTTGTCAAAGGCACTTCCTTAGCTACCTGATTCAGACATAAAATTACCGAAAGATCACAAGACATTGATGAATACTCTGGCAGACGAGTCAGGGTACTGTGCCTTTTGTAGTTGATCATCTCTTTCTTCATAGTGAATGAGACGTCCTCTCACTCATTCCCAGTATCATCAAGACATTACTTCATTAGTTTATGGAGATTTCTTTTTTGTCATACGATTAAGTGAGAAGTTCTTTTCCACACCAGTAAGTGAAAGATAACTTCCTCCATTTGAAGGAAAGAAAAAATGTCTCCTACTAGGTAATGAGGAATCCCTGTTCTAAGTACGAAATGAGGAGACTTTACCGTCATGTTAGCAAGCGAAAAATCCATTGCCTTTCTAGCAAGTAGAGACACTCGTGTCTAACTGACAACTAAGGGGACTGTCACCTTACTGTCAGTTGAGTATTCTCTTTATCGAAGTAATTGATAAGAATCTCCCATTCATACGAGGGAATGAAGAATGTACTTAAAGCGCGCGAGGGATGTTCCTTAATACCAGCTCTCACTGGTGAGGACTGGATCTCTGGTCTTGCTGGCACGTTATTATTCTCTCGTTTTACGAGCGTATTGAATTAACATCGCGTACGTTGCACAAAGCTCGCTCTAGGGCTTCACTGGTCTCCGCTTTATGACGTGCGAAGCGTAATTAAACAACTTTTACGTAGGTCTCACAACGATAGTATGTGCAACGTTCATCATGATAATGTCAACTGGCACAGAAGGATGGACTGTTGCCATTTTTCTTCTTCGAGAGAGATTAATTATCATTGCGAGTGTCAGATATCAACTGCTCCCACCGATTTTCTTAAGACAGTGCCAGTCTCCTTTTCGTTCTTTGTCAAGAGGAATTGAAAGCAATTATCGTAACAAAATCTCGGATTTCAAAAGCCTTGTTAGTATATTTTTGGCCATCTTAGTTATCGTAAAGTGTTGCGTAGTTGTTGGTGGTGAATGAGAGACTGAACTGATGTACAAGGATGCAAATCGCTTTATTGTATACGTCACTGAATCCAGGCATATGTTCGCTAACACATCATAGGTGTGCATTTGTTCATTTCCACCAAATCCTTCAACCCATTCCGAAACTGATGTATGTGTATGTATATGTATGTATACAGTGAAATGTATATGTGTGTATATGTGCGTGTTTGGGCGTTTATGTATATACATGTGTATGTGGGTGGTTTGGGCCTTTCCTCTACTGTTCCCTTGCGCTAACTCGCTAACGCGGGAGACGACGGCTAATATTGATAATGATAATATATATAGTATGTTCGTGACTACAACGTCACGAGGTAGGTTGCTCCTCTTCATGAGTGTAATTTGCCTCATCGTATGAAAGAGGAAGTGGCTGTGGGCTATGCTTGTCAAGCTGGGTATCTCTTCATATGTGAACATATCAGTTTGACCTTAATGGATTATAAATGTTCATTTTACACAGGTTAAAGGGACTGTGTCAGATATTCCAGTTAGATTTCGCATCACACATTAACGAGACACCGGAAGGGGAATGAATGTCTTTAAGTTAAGTCAGTTAAGTTAAATACGTACATACTATTAAAGAATGTGAATAACCTGAGCATAAAGGGTATAGACAAAACTCTCATTCCGAATCTGATTCTATATATATATATATATATATATATATATATATATATATATATATATATATATATCCCTGGGGATAGGGGAGAAAGAAAACTTCCCACGTATTCCCTGCGTGTCGTAGAAGGCGACTAAAAGGGAAGGGAGCGGGGGGCTGGAAATCCTCCCCTCTCATTCTTTGTTTTTTAATTTTCCCAAAGAAGGAACAGAGAAGGGGGCCACGTGAGGATATTCCCTCAAAGGCCCAGTTCTCTGTTCTTAACACTACCTCGATAAATCGGGAAATGGCGAATAGTATGAAAAAAAAAAAAAAAATATATATATATATATATATATATATATATATATATATATATATATATATATATATATATATATATATATATTGCTTTTCAAGACATTGCAAACGTGGGATCAAAAATAAAGGTGGATGTGTGACTGTCGACTGTAAACCTCACCTCAGGAAGCCAGTGCCTTCTCTCAGAAGCAAGATAAATGCTTGGAGGTAAAATCTATTAACAAAATTACTGTGTGTGTGTGTGTGTGTGTGTGTGTGTGTGTGTGTGTGTATGTGTGTGTGTGTGTGTGTGTGTGTGTTTTAAAGTATTATCTCTGACAGATTGTCTCTTGACAGATTGTTTGCATGTTCAATCCATGCACCGTTTTAGTTTGGAAGGTGGGTCACTTTTTCCCTCACAAGCAATTCTTCTCGTATGATTTGTTTCAAGAATTATATCTGAATGGTTTCGTAGTGTCTTGAATCCATAGAGCTTCAACTCTGGGGCAGAGGGAAAGGAAGAGATATCATGTGACTGAGAATTGAGTAGCATAGGTAATAAGGGGTAGAGTGATTCGAATCGTTAGTTAAAGTGTTAGAAAATGTGTTCACTTATCGGTGTTATTCTTTCGTTCGTTCTCAGTTCTTTACGGGAATAATGAAATCAACACAGATTCACACGTCTGTATACACTCAAAATGCATACACACGGACACCCATACGAGCAAACACACACACACACACATACACACACACACACACACACACAACACACACACACACACACACACACACACACACACACACACACACACACACACACACACAGTCCCCCACACTTTCTGTGATTAAGATCTGAGCGAAAGTCTTAATCGGATTCATATAATAATCTGTCTTAAAACTTTGACATATTTGCTTGGATACCTTTGACATACTAAATCTTTTCTCAGTACATTGGGAAATAGATCGAAAATATTTTAGGTCCAGGAGACTCGAGTAAGGCTATATAACTCAGAGGAATATTAAGAAGGACAAGAGAAGAGGGTATGAGGAAGATTAGAGATATTTCTTCGCTTAAGATGGGGCAATTCGTGTCGCTGGAAATGGATGGAAGAGGAGATGATGTGGAGGAGGTTCTCCACAAACGTCTCTGTTTTCATGCAATTTGTGTGAGTGCTTGCTAGCAGGGTCGTGTATGCGGTAGAGATGAGAATGGACATTAATTGTGCTATTATGAAATGGGAAAATTGGGTCAGGAGCAGAATTGAAACCTTTATGTGTGGAGGATTGCATGGAGTGTATGTGTGTGTGTGTGAGCGCAATTATTTGACATTAAACTGATGATGTGCTCGGAATCTTTCTAATTTGTTCGTGTCGACGAAGAATTCTGGAAGAATAGCCGTTGAGGTGGCGATATCATGTTGTAAAATATAAGGACATGGATAGTTAATTGCTAATTGCATGGGGTATAGTCGAAAAAATATTGAAATAATTACATGGCTTGTGAAGTAAGCCATCGCTTCCGCGACAGCATCTGTGCTCATTCTGTTTTTAATAACCCTGTTAACAGGATAATATTACTGTACTTGGTGGAGGTAAGTGATATAGATGAAAATTAATTCCGTCGTTTATTACGGGAAAGAAAACACCATTCTAATTCCTCAGAGGATAATGGATTTGGATGCTGTCGTGAACTACAGGCAATTGTTTCTCGGCTTCACAAACGAGATTAGATTCCCCCCAAAAAAGATCCCGTTTGCGTCAGGAAAAAGGTCTCTTATGTCAGTTACTTCGTTTACCTCATCCTCATCCTTCTCGCCGTGACTTCACCATTCTTAAACTGCTTCATAACTACGTAAAGAGCAGTTTTGCCGAGTCGCTGGCTGTCATACAGATCGCTAGACATCATTCAACAACAAGCAAGAACGGTAATTGGAATAGTGGAAAGGCCTTAAGTTCATCATTTCATTCATAAGTAGTCCATATCCCATTCTCCCAGTTGGAGTGCAGCTCTTGAAGCTACATGACCCTGAAAAAAGGAATCCTGGGAGCTCTCTGGCCAAGCCTTTGTATGATATTGAGGAACAAATAGCGAGAACGTGTCCATTTTATGTATATTTCTCTCATCTGGGCTACGATTAATATCGGTGACAGCCCTTTACTAATATCCCAGCCGCTAGGATCAACGTCATGGTCAATATTGATCCCACTCGCATCGTCGCCTCTCTCTGAACGTAAGCCCTCTGTACTCAACCCTCTCTCAGCTCACACTGTGTGTGGGGGGGCATTCTCTCGCCAGCTCGCTCTCATTTCACCGATATGACCCTCGCTCACTCTGATCCTATGTTGCTATAATCTGGGCAATGGCCTTGATAATAATTCGTAGACTGGCTTGTAAACTGCTTGAACGCACCATCCATCATGGGTGTTGCCTGGATTACTCCAAAGGAATCCACCATCTCCCTGCTGCTGATTGTAGTGTACCTTGAAGCTGCAAGAACCACGTAAAGGGTCTCTCTCTCTCTCTCTCTCTCTCTCTCTCTCTCTCTCTCTCTCTCTCTCTCTCTCTCTCTCTCTCTCTCTCTCTCTCTCAATACATATATATATATATATATATATATATATATATATATATATATATATATATATATATATATATATATGAATTTTGAATTTGTAAACATTGTTTTCGTAATTGACTGATGAATAATCTATCATTATAATGATCGTGGCTATTTGTGTCGTTCCATTATTTTCTCTTTCTTGGGAGAATGTCACCAGTCAAGAACTGACATCCTCACTGCATGAAAAAGAGAGGTCAAAAGAGGGTGAGGAAGAATGAAAAAGGCTACTGACTTCTTAAGGAGGAGGCAAACTTTACTTTGAAGAAAGGCCAGACCTTAGTTCTTAGGGGAGGGACATGAGAGGCAAAGAGATCCAAAGCTCAGGAGTTGAGTCGGTATCACAATGGCTCATCCTCGTGTTGCTGGCTGCTTCATCGTAATTCTGCGAAATAGTAGCTTGTCAGATACTCCGTAGCTGAACAGGAACGAAGAAGTTTATTGATGTTAGAGAGAGAGAGAGAGAGAGAGAGAGAGAGAGAGAGAGAGAGAGAGAGAGAGAGAGAGAGAGAGTTGGGCGTAGAGAAAGCATTTCATGTCCTGATGTGAAATTGGAAAAGCTGGCTTGCGTTACACTCCGTCGCACGTAGGAATCTAGACCCTTTCAAGAAGTGGGATTAGAAATCCATATACGTAAAAATCACTCATATCTATAACAGGATTAACTGATTGGAAGAAATGAATCCCAGCAAACCTGTGTAAAACCACTAAGTTTTTAAGTCTTGGTCTATATGTGTAGTGTGGGGCTTCCAAGCTATATACGATGTTGAAAGATTTTATCAGAGATGTTTATTATGTTGAATGGGGGGGAATTAATTCATATACGACGTTAGAAAGATATTAGAGATGTTCTTACGTTGATTGGGTTGGAGGTGGGGTGGATTACAGAGCAATCAGAGATGACACTAATTTCAAAGGGTTTTCTAGAAAGAGATCATAAGAAATTGCATTCTGGAATTGTTCGTAGTCGTTGACTTGTACCTCCTTTACTGGATATTGAACTCGAGGCATGGATTCAAAATAGCAAAGACGGGATGGGTTGAAAAGAGATCAAGATAATGTGGAATGAATTTGTATGACATATGGGGAGGCAGAGAAACGGATCATGAACGAATGGGTAAATTGGATTGTGTGTACATGCAAGGAGCCCCATGCTAAAGTAAAGGAAGATACACCAAAAGAACCAGAGGATAAAAGAGGGAAAGATCAGAAATTTCCCAGAGATGAGAGTAGACGACTCGGCAAAAACAAGTGAGAACTGAAGACAAACGTATCATCTGAGAATTTGCAGCAGTTAGTCTGGAGACCCAAAAAAGTTTCCTCATAAACTCGGGACAAGATGACTCCAGAACTGTGATAAACTCTGACGAATGGACGCCACGTTGTGAGAACAGCAGTTTATTGCTTGTGGTGCACTAATGGTCATTAGAATGCTGGAAGGATTAATGTATGGACTCTCGTGGTGTTGTGGTCAGCATTCCTGACCGTGACGCACTCACGGCCCGCCCAGGCTCAAGCGCAAAGAATCCTAGTTCTGGCAGTTGGTCCACAGTCAACCCAGCTGTTCATCAACCCTTAGGGATTGGTCGATGAAATGGATTCCTGGCTCAGGCTAGGGTATATATATATATATATATATATATATATATATATATATATATATATATATATATATATATATATATATATATATTTCTTTCAAACTATTCGCCATTTCCCGCGTTAGCGAGGTAGCGTTAAGAACAGAGGACTAGGCCTTTGAGGGAATATCCTCACCTGGCCCCCTTCTCTGTTCCTTCCTTTGGAAAATTTAAAAAAAAAAGAAAGGGGAGGATTTCCAGCCATCGCTCCCTCCCCTTTTAGTCGCCTTCTACGACACGCAGGGAGTACGTGGGAAGTATTCTTTCTCCCCTATCCCCAGGGATAATATATATATATATATATATATATATATATATATATATATATATATATATATATATATATATATATAGCGGCAATGGGATGGCCTTGATTAGTGTTTCAATTGCCCGTGCCGTCTCAGTTAACACAGAAAAAAATATAATGTTAGCCTGACAAGAAGAAAGAAGATATCCAAGATTACATTGTTGCTCCATCCCTACCATATGAGCCTCATCGATCCTGCCCTTGATTTACCTCATCAGTGAAGTGATAAAGGACCTTTCCAATGCGTAACGCTATGGTCTTTTACATCAGCGACTGTGAAGTTGCAGTCAAAGAAATGCAAGGAAGTTCAGTGTCTCTTCACCAACTCAGGTGTATGACCGACTGCTCTGGGGAAGATAACTTGACCCATCTTTTAAACGTTAAGTAAGAGAGACAAGAAGTTGAGTAGAAATGCAAGTTTTGATGCTTTCGTCTTTTATCCTTGACGAAAGCTATCTCAAGGGACATGTTACCACCACTTGCCATCAATATACCCTTACCAAACTACAATGAAAACCAAGAACATTTTATTAACTCGTTTATGATACCCTGAGACCAGTTTCTATGAACGAATCTTAAATGTTACTCAGGACCTTTGTAAAGATTCCTGCAGCCCGAGGTTGTCCTACTTCCAGTAGCAGGGTCATGTGGGCTCCTTTAGAGTGAGAGGCTCTTTGACGAACCTCTACTTGCAATGATACAGCCTCGACAAAGGTGGCTTTTCACTCGCGGTGTAGCCTCAAGAGGAGGGAATTCTGTATAACATCACCATAAACATTATATATATATATATATGTATATATATATATATATATATATATATATATATATATATATATATATATATATGATATAGCTATTCATACTTCAGCCAGGTTTAGAAAGTATCAATTGTATATGATTAATACAGTGACTGGAAATCCGTAGGATGTGTATAATTCCTTACATCGTCCTATCACAACATAGACTTGTTGGACATACACCACTGGCATTAATCACACACACTCTTAGACGCTTGAAGAGTGAGACTCACTCCTTAAATAGCGCCTTGCAGACGCAGATACCCGACGTCAGAACTAAATTATACCACTGTCTCGGTCCGAACTGTGTTCGTGGCTACTAGAGTCCAAGAAAAAAATCTATAAGATATTACCGATTAACTCGTGGGAATTAAAGAAAAAAAGGAATAATTTGCAAGGATTCTTTCCGTCTTTTAAGAAAAATCATCACAGATGATCCAGCGAGACTTCAAACGCTTGAAGATCAAAGCTTGCGTGAGAGAAATATTACTCTTTTTTTTATCTCAATATGAACAGTGAAGGATTAATCCATTCTGCCGGCTCTCTGTGTAATCCTCCTAATTATTCCCTCCACAAGGAGTGTACGACCGTGATGAATATCGAGCCAGTCATTAATGACGAATAATCAGCTCCCCCAAACCAGATCCTGAAATGCGACTCAGCAGAGAAGTTCCTTCCTGGGGGAAAGTGATCGCCAAGCCATCTATAGACCTCTTAAATCAATCTTCACTAAGTCTATGGGGGAAAGGAACGAAAGGCCTACGTCCATTATCCCTCATACATGCCTTCAGACATACGGGAAGTCTCCATTTACTAGAGCTCGTGGGATTATAAGAGTGTAGATGCACTTCTCGAATATTGATATCTCCAAACAGTGAAATAAAAAAAAGCGGAAGGATTTTGCTTTCTGATATACAAACAAGCAGATTTTCAAGACCTCATTCGTCTTTACCCCTTTGCCCTCACACCTATTTATCATGTCGCACTCCTATTATTCCCTTTCACACTCCTATTACCTCACCTCACACCCTGTTCTCTCCCCGTATACCTATTATACCTCCCCTCTCACCCCTCTAAATCCAGTCACATTCCTCTATCTCCCTTCACACCCATTTACCTTCACTCACACCCCATTAACTCCCCTCACACCTCATTACTTCCCCTTGCACCCTTTTACTCCACCTTCCCTCACAACCTTCACAGTCTTTCCTCACACACCTTTTACCGACCCTACACCCGCCTTTCACCCCTTTGCTTCCACCGACAACCCTTGTATCTCCTCTTACTCCAGAAATCCTCGGTAGTCCTTCGTCAACCCATTCTCAAAGCTAACAGTCAAATAGTCTAGTAGCCCCTGTGGCTCGACTCTGAT
Organism: Panulirus ornatus; assembly: GCF_036320965.1. Taxonomy (NCBI): domain Eukaryota; kingdom Metazoa; phylum Arthropoda; class Malacostraca; order Decapoda; family Palinuridae; genus Panulirus; species Panulirus ornatus. The sequence continues at coordinate 21,617,819 of NC_092275.1, forward strand.
AAAGAAAACGCGGCAGGAGTTGGTCATGTACCAGTAGACTCCCATGAAAGTCAACAGCGCACAGGAAAACTAAATAATTAATCCCATGGTTTCACCCTGAACTTGGTAGACTTCGCCTCGACTCGTTGTTCATTGAAATCCGTATATAGATATCTTGCATTGTCTGCCAGTAATGAGGAGGGTCACACACACACACACACACACACACACACACACACACACACACACGTTCTCAGAGCATCGACTAAAGTAACCACAGTGATCTGGGTATCGGCATCACAGACTCTCATAAATCTATGACGGGGTGTCTGCCACTCACCAGTGAACACCAGCACGTCGCAGTGAAGACCGCGATGTTCAACTCCTGGGGACCCCAAAACTTGCCAGCTAGTTACGTTAAGAGGGCAGCGTCACCATGGGATAACAAGCAGGTGTGTGTCTGGGGTTCAGGGGAAAAAAAAGATATGAAAGCGCGCGCGTTCTTGGCAAGCTTCACCGCGGTATGTATGCAGTCGTATATGGGGGGATCCCTGATAATGTTAGAGCATAGTTTTAGGCGAGAGGAATTATGTGATCGGGTCTCTCTCTCTCTCTCTCTCTCTCTCTCTCTCTCTCTCTCTCTCTCTCTCTCTCTCTCTCTCTGAAAGCGATGCACACACACACACACACACACACACACACACGTACGCTATTATCCTCACGCACTCATACATGAGACGCAAACTCAGTCAGGGGAGAACTTCCCTGGTGAGGCTGCCAGTCTGAGTGTAGTTAGCTGTAATGTTAACGCCCCGACAGCCTGCCTCCCTCACCTGACCCAAAATTGTCCCTCCCTTGGTTACACTTTTTAAAGGGGAGAAAAGTTTTCGTCCCCCTGAATAGAAGGTCTTAATTATCTCTTGCCTCTGTGAACCTCCCTGGGCGGGAGAGAGAGAGAGAGAGAGAGAGAGAGAGAGAGAGAGAGAGAGAGAGAGAGAGAGAGAGAGAGAGAGAGGAGTACTTGCATGTGACGAGGTTTTGCCTCAAGTTCAGGTTAGCGGATAGCGCTCACCGCTGGCAGAATCTAGTCACGAACGAACGAGTCGTGTGCATTGCGTGTTGTCAAGTGTCATGCGTGAGGTGAAGAGACTGAATGCCAGCTGCCAACGGGTGGGTGAGGCAAGAGATAAAAGAGCGTAGCCTGGGCCAAGGGAGAGGTACTTGACAGCCACTGAAGTGTTGGTTCACTACGCAGCAGTCGTTGACTCTCCCTGTACCCACGCGGATAGAGGGTATATCGAGGAAAGATAGGGATGTTTAGGATAGAGCAAGATAGAGAAATGATACTGGGATGGATAGAGTTACGTTTTGAGACATGTTTTCCTTTGGTCCCTGTCTCTTGTGTTTTGCTGTGGTTCGTCCCCATTATTCTCTCCACTGCAGCAAGGTAGTAAGGTGAATGAAAAGTTCTGATATTTCTTCTCGCACATCTTTTTCGTGGGCCTCGGAGCTCGGTGGAGATATCCGCACTGTCTTTCAGGGCAACACAGGTGTTGTGAACAGAACTTATTGTACTTTTTTTTGTATTATTATTCTTGAAGTCTTCCCTGCGGAATAACTTTGACACATACTTTTTGTATTATTCTTGAGTCTTCCCTACAGAATAACTTTGACACAGTTTCTGAAGCGAACTTGATGGCAAGGAGCTGCACCAATTAATGTTACTGAATATGATTTGTACTTAGAATATCACCTCTCTATTACGACGTCTTTGAAGAAACCAGTGCGCACTAATAGATTGTAATTAACAAGCATATATCTGGTGGTCTCGATGAAATACATGTAAAAAAAAAAAATGCTTTAAAAAAAGTGCACATTTGAAACCAAATTCTATGAATGTTCCGGAGAAAGGGAATCTCTCTCTTCTAAACATATGATAAAGTTCACAGTATTAGTAGAAACTAGAATATATCTAAGAAATCGGTACGAAACAAGAAAGACTTTGTGGTATAAAAGTTGACATGATTATACCTTTAAGTAGTTTTCAATGTATTGCATATCGAGACATTACTGGAAAAAAATTGCAAGTTTCATCAGGATTTGAATTACATATAACATTTACCACAGGAGGGAAAGCAAGTTTTGATATAAAGTTCCCACCAATAGCATGAAATATATAAGTAGATCTGAGAAAAAGAAATATGCAGTCTTTTTTGAGATTTATGTAAACCCAGAAGTTCTCTGTGTTAGATATTTGTTTACCATTAATGGACTGAGACTTGACGAAAATATGTGCTGGGAATATTTCGATCCGTCCTTGGGTCGATGTTCAACCAATACCTGACGAAACAAACATGAACAAGGAGGGGGGAAAAAAGGGGGGATAGGAAAAAAATCTGTAATACCCTAATTCAGGCAAAATTACGTTTGGCCTGGTAAATTAAGTGTAATTTCCTTGGCTGCCAGGAGTTAATGGTCTTCCTCCACGGGCCCCCATGAGAGCAAATCACGCGCGGGCTAAACAAATCAAGCCGCCTCGTTTCCTATTGCGGATGAGGAATTTAGCAAGATTCCCTAGGCAAGACTCTAATTTTCCGAATGAATTACACCGCCGCTAACCCAATTATTTTTCGCTTTATCGCCACTACGGCGATGAGAGGGCGATGACCAACGATTACATTCTGTCGCTCTCCTTGTCGAATAACGTTCAGTTATCTTATCCTCAGAGACATTGCACTGGTGCTAATAATATGGAGTGTGTTGGAGCATGGATTTTTTTTCTCTCTCTCTCCAGGAGCAGACACACGAGATCCATAAAAATCTTTTGAACTTAAAATCCCTGAAACGTGTTTGAAAATGATGCATCAAGCGATGAAATCATTTCGTCATCCTCAGATTATTGTCTTGCGTGCAGAATGGGGTAATGAAAGAGTTATAACTCTCTGAACTACAGAGTGTGATACGACAAATGGACTGCGAGTGAATTTTTCGAAAGGTTAGAATTCTAAAGATGTCTATGAAATCTTTGTCGCTTGTACGGTATAGTATAATATAGGTATTGAGAATATAAACTCAGTTGAATGTCGCCTCTTAGACGTCTTAAGAACTGCGGTGAAGGGAAGGGCCACTTTCAGTGGAAAAGACAATGTATTTCATCAATGAAAAACGCATTTGGTGCTTTGCCTCGACTGTCGAGTCAACTTAGGTGGATTCTGTAGTATATGAAGGGCAGAAAGCTTCGTTTGGAATTAATCTGTTTCGTGCAGATGTGAAGTATTTCTCTACGGTTGTCTCATCGACCAGAGGAATTCTCTTGTTATGAATGGATTACGGGGGAAATCCACATGTCTCTCCGGGATTTAATTAATGTAGTTGATTACCGCTGGGTATACTTTTTTTTTCCCCCTTTTTTGTGGTGGTAAGGGCTAGGCGAAGCCTACTCGCTATGGCACGCTGATTTTCATTCACGAATAACTTCTTTATGAATCTGAGGCTCGTTATTTGATGGTGTTTATCATGGCGACTAATTAAACTCAAGACGGAGACAGAGGAATTGATGTGGTTCATTAAGGGAAAACTTGTGCACTAACAAAGTGTGTCTTTTGGAGCCATGTTATACTTGGTATGTCTCCTTGTCAGAATTTATATCTTGGATATGTCTAAAGATGAACTAGAACCCGTAATATATCCCT